>NW_027176694.1:1632730-1685230 GCF_023349555.1 Cebidichthys violaceus
GCATGCTTTCACCTTTAGGATTGTCTCTGCTTCTTGAAGTCACCCTGGATTACTCTTTTGGATAAAGCAGGTACGCACATCTCTGATTTTCTCCCTTTTACGCGCATACACAGTGTACCGGACCACCTCGTGTGCTCTGAATGGGAAGTGGGTGGAAGGCGATTGTCGGATCTTGATTTATAAATAGGTTACATGCAGGCGAGGTTGTAGTGTTTGATTAAAACAAAAAAAAATCTTCTTTGACCTCCTGTCGGTGATCATCTCAAGGCACCAGAGTCAGAAGTGTGTAAAATAATATTTACAATTTCCACTTTTCATGTAGGCTGCGCCATATGATATCATTTACAGGAGTTTATAGTGATACTTGCGATGTATGCGAGTCATCATACTTAAATGCCTAAGCTTTAAAAAAGCTGCCGAAAGTCGGTTATTCAAATACGAATTGCAGGAATACGCGGAGAATGGCCGGACTCGGATCCTCCGCCAACATCCCCGAGGTTCAGCAAACTTTCCACCAGCTCACCCCCGTACACACTCATCTCTTCCTTGAGTAATTTTTTGGACAACACACGCAATCACCGCAGCATCGGGCAGACAGATTATTTGTGGCAACAATCAAAGTGCGAGTAGAATTCCTAAAAAAAAAAAAAAAGAAAAAAAAAGAAGAAAAAAAGAAAAGACAGCTCAGTGCAGAAAACCTCCAGGAGATGGGTGAACGGAGTCTTTTATGAAGATTGTTTTATTCACACGGAGACAGAAACACAGGGTGGAGGTGGACGTAAGGGAGGGGTAAAGGGGGGGGGGGTATATCCATATTAGGAAGACGTGTCCTACATAGGCTAATATGCATGGCACTGAGCCGGAGCCGGAGCTGCCACTGAGCAAGGCACAGGTGCCAGCCAGCAAGCCCCGAAACTGCTCGTCTATAAGATGAGGATCTGAAACCGCTGGAAGATCTCTGGCGTGTCGCATTTCTCCTTCTCCTTTCAATCTCTGCGCCAATTCAAGCACTCATCACAACTCATCTGCATGCGGCGCGTGCTTGCGTGATTGTGTGTGTGTGTGTGTGTGTGTGTGTGTGGTGTGTGTGTTTGGGGCGGGCGGAAACATGTGGCGAGGAGTAAAGGAAGGGGGGGGGGGGGTCAGGTCTATCGTGTGTGTGATAGTGTGTGTGATAGTGTGTGTGTGTGTGTGTGTGTGTGTGTGTGTGTGTGTGTGTGTGTGTGTGTGGGAGGGGGGGGGCATGTACCCCCCCCCCAAAAAAAATGATGATGCACCTACAGGATGTGAGCCTGCTGTTATGGTAAAGGGACACAATGGGATTAAGCTGCGGGGGGGGGGGGGGGGCTAATGACGTTGTCTCTTTAACTCCATTATCGGACCTGTACCTATACGTACAGGTGACCGTACACCGTATTGAGTGTGTTCGGGGGCAAAACAAAGTATGCAACCCGATCACAGATAGCGCTATCTGCCCGTGGGCCCCCGAACGTATCTTTTTGTTTTGCGCACGAACAACCGATTGCGCATGTATGGTGATGGGACCGCTGGTGAGCTGGGGACAATCGCTCAGCGTCACCTCCTCTCTTCTCTTCTTTGGACACTTTAGACTAAACACACACGAACACATCAGCTGATCCCGCCGATAGGAAAGCGCTGCAGGCGCAAACGAAACAAAGACACGGGGAAATGTGTGACCTCTGTGGGTGGACTGAGGTGTAAGTGACAAGGACTACACCGCGGGGACTAACTTTTTTCAGCTTCTCCTTTTTTCTTTTTTTTTTGTTCGCCCTCGATCTCTCTCTCACACACACACACACACACACACACACACACACACACACACACACACACACACACACAGGGCTTCTTTCCATTCGTGGTGCGTTCACGTGCTCCCGAAAGCTCCGCCGTTTCCATTATTAATTCGCTAATGCGAGTTTGATCAGAAATGCTCTCATGCTGTTAGATGGGGAGAGGAAGCCACCTGAGCCAACACATTCCACTTCCTTATAGAGGAGTGAACTATGGAAATGGAGTGGGCATCGTTGTCAATATTAATTAGTTTCACCATAAACATAATCATTCAGCCCTATAGATTTATCTATAAACCATTATAAAGTTAATTAACCCATATAAGTTACTTTCTCTAACTGCCGATTAATCAATTAGGCTCTTAAATGTCAGAAAATAAAGAACATAAAGAACAGGACCAAAGAGGTGTCATCGAACGTCTCGTTACGTCTGATAAACAGTCAGTACGACAGAGAAAAGCAGTGAGTCCTCACATTTGATTTAATCAATCGTCCTAGTTTCCTTTTTATTCGATCAAACGGGCAATTAATCAACTCTGTTATCAGCATAGTGTTGCCTTGTATATCAGCCCCCCCCCCCTTGACTTGGACCTCTTATTCAAGACACATAATGTATATGAATGTATATGAATCATAGACATCTGCATGCGTCCGCACCGGAGACCGAATCAACGAGCTAACTTAGCCACTGAATTCACCTCGGAATTCCTACGTTTGCCAGTTTGCCATCGCTGAGTCACGACATTTCCGACAACACCTGAAGGCAACAACGGTGAAACGACAAGAGACGAGAGAGAGAGAGAGACAGAGAGACATAGAGAAACAGTGAGGGAGGGGGAGAGAGAGAGAGAGAGAGCGAGAGAGAGAGCGAGAGAGAGAGAGAGGAACCTGTACTGCTCTCCAACACAAGGAGATAGGAATTCGCCAGAGATAATAATAATTACGCACGATCTTTGCTGAGTTGAACCGCGGGTCGCCGTTGTCAGTCGCTGCCCTGGACAGATCCAGCGTGTCTCCTCTTATCTCCGCCGGATCTTTGGACTCTTGACATATTTGCTTTTTATTTTTTTTAATTTTTTTGGAGAGCTGCACCGGTCCCCCCCCCCCCCCCCCCCCCACCACCACCACCACCACCCCCCTCTCTCTCTCTATTTTTGTGAGTGTTTGAGCTCAGCGGTGTTTTAACTGGTAAGGAAGTGACTGTATATGATTATCATTGTTTGTTATGTTGAGGGTGCTGTTCGTCGCCGCGCTGCTGCTGCTGCTAGCGCAACCTTTGGCTGTTATTAATACGGAGTCTTTGCTTTTTACCCCCCCCCCCCCCCCCCCCCCTTTAAGAGTGCAGAGAGGACTGATTAAGAAACCGGCAGGAAAAAGTACATGTGCTACCACGGAGATAAGGGTCATTGTGAGGAATGTCCGACTGATAACAAAGTTGGAACCTTGCTAAACACACAAAAAAAGAAAAGGGAGTCACAGTAATCATAGGATACACTTAGTCAGGGTGCTACACAAATAACATGGGACATTAAGTTATGAAAGGGATATTATTGGGATTGTTATAGGCGATGTGACAATGTCATAAAGTAGCATAAGAGCGTTATAAACTCACTACCCAGCAGCAGAGCCCATAAGTGACGGTAACAGCTATAGGTGACAACAGGAGCACAAATCCATCAAGGTCACAATGAAAGCTATGAAATATTAAATGCGCCTGTTATAGCATAACATTACATGATTGTCACAGTGAGCCTTCCTTAGGGCGGCGGGCTGGAGTATCAGAGGAGATAGTTATGCAAAAGAATAGTTTGCAGTAGAGAGAGAGACAGAGGAGGGTGTGTATGTGTGTGTGTGTGTGTGTGTGGGGGGGGGGGTCAACTTTAAAGGGATTTTGTTAGTACTTGGTGATATGAGTATTGTATTCTCTCTTCAGTATCACAGGATTCATCTTTGAGCACAGGATCATCAAACTGTGAGCTTTCTGTACTCCACAGCCCCCCCCCCCCTCCTCCTTTGATATTGTCTTTCTGTGGTGTACTGTGTTTTTCCTCTCAGTTGTGTAAAGATACAGTATTTTCTTCTGTGTAAGGTCACATACAGAAAGAGAAAGAGCGATAGAGAGGCAGGCAGGGAGGGGAGGAGGGGAGGGAGGGGAGGGGGAGAAAGAGACAGAGCGTTGTTTTGCAGACAGGATAACATTGTCTCCCCCCTATGTCAGATTTCAGACGTTATGTTAAACATTTCTCCACAGCCTGCAGCCCTCGCTCTGTGGCGATGCGAGCGAACACGGCACGGCAACAAACAACGACAAGATCGCACTTCCTCAAATGGCTGTTTGGTGACACACTGTCCTTAAAAGAGTGCCACCTGTTTTCCAACCCGCTGAATAGCACCGGGACGCCTGAAGGTAAACACGTCGAGTCCGTGACGCTTTTGGGGGGAAAATGTAAAGAAATGTGTTTGTTTTTTCCCTGAACACTTAATTGATTTAAGTCACACTTGTTGTTTTTTGTTTGTTCAAAGGAGAGCCGTACCGTGGGAGTGTTTCTCTCTCTTAAGACGGTTTGGTCACACTAGTGTCCAAACGCTGTCGTGTTCCGAGGTCACTTGTTGAGCATTGTTAAGCGAGGCAAAAGGGGAACATGACCCATGTGTCATTGTGACACGTCGTGGAAGCATCGGTTTGACTAATCAAACGTGACCCCGCGTTGAATCAAGCTTGTTCCTCAGTTGGGATTTTGTTTTTAGCCTCATATTCACAAACGGATCCCTCGAGAGCTCACGCATGACTCGAGTGAAGCCTTTTTTGTTTTTCCCTCTCCGTATTTGCTTGCCCTCCACCCTTGTGTCTCCCTTTCGCACGTTGAATAAGCGCCGCATACATTCGGCTTTTGTCAATAGGACTGTTTGTCTTTGTAAGCAGCTCGTGCGCTTCACTTTTCCATCCCCGTGCTGATCGCGATCAAACTTTCAACTCTACCGTGACTGTTTATCTCCTCCAAAGACCGGACTTCTGCTTTGCAACGTTCACCACAACCTCCCACCCCCCCCCACCCCCCTCCCACCCTGTATCTGTAGGAGTAAAATTAGCAATTTAATTTTTAGAATCTTCTCCCTTCAGAATGTAGAAGTGTTTTATTGGTGTGGTGAGAAACAATGAGGACAAGGCAGGGCTTTGTGGTGGCAGAAATGCATTTTTAACCCGTGTGAATGAATGGCGCCTCACATTCCACAGCAGCAGGCCCTTCACTGAATGGCAGCACTAACTCGGCTGTTTTCATTACTCATTACTGCCTTTTGCCTTTTCACCGTGGACGGAGTCATTTACCTTCACCAACTGAGAGGGGGGTTCAACCTCACTGCTACAAAGACTGTCATAGGAGATTTCTTTTGGGGGGGGGGGAGTAATATCAGTGAGCTGGATATGGATATTTCCCCTCATTGATAAGTTACTGGTTCTGCTGAATGTTAGCTTACTCAACAGTTAATATTGAAGCTGCTACTAAAACAATCTGTAGTTTCAATTTTCTGGCCCGGAACTTTGCTGGGGTTTTTTGCACCGTCAATTTGTTTTTTCCAGCAAAAACCTCTAAAGAAAAAAAAAAAAAAACCTGCTACCTGCTCAAAAAAAATACCAAGTGAAGATAGCGGGTTATTTAACAGTCAGTTAAAGAAGCAGATATTTCCCTCAGCACTTGGTGTAGACCACAACAGAGCTGTAAGGAGAGTGAATTTTGGACAGGCATTCATCAGGTGGCCAGAGACAAAACCCCCAATGAAGTCTAATGTTGCTCAGCAGTTACTGGATATGAGCCGTATCATATCAACTCAATTAATGGATGTTTCTGCTGCCCCTGAGTGGCCAACAGATCACTCGACGCAGGTTTAAGAATAGCACTCTGGGTTTTTGATCTATGTTGGTGAAATCATCTTGTAACTTGCCTTAATGCCAGGTTTGCATTTACTCTGTCCTGGGAGATGGCAGTGGCTCATGTGTGTCAATCTCCTGACACGTGTTAGCGTGGACCGAGGTCTCTGTGGGTGGGTTTCCAGCACCTTGTGGAATTTACGTCTGGAGGAGATCCAGAGGGAGCTGGTCGGTTTGTGCACACTTATATACTTATGTCGTAGATTGAATCCATTCAGTCCTTTTTTTTTAGAGTGCAACGACGCTGCTTCGGCTCTACTTCTTCACTGCTCATGCTAACGTTGCGTGGCTTTGAGACAGACACCCAGTTAAAGTCAGTTAGGCTGAAGTCTTCTGCGTCCTGCTCTTTCTTTTTGTTCTCTCAACTCTCCCTTTGTTATTAGATTGTATCAGTCGCCTTATCTTCCTTCACGGCCTTAAATAACTTTCTTGTGGCATATTGAGGTTGGAATATGGAGAGAGGCAGCAAACAACTGTTTTTTTAGCAGCTGATTATGTTTTTTTATGTTTTGGGCAGGGAGGGCGGGGTTGTGGGGGGGGTATGAAACAAAAAACGACAATACTACGAGGACTGGTGTCTGTTGTGTGGTGACAGCATTGATTCCCCGCTGCATGGTGGGGGTTTCCACTCTGAAAGGGCAATCTCTCTGTGTCAGCCTAGAAGCACCGAGCTCCTAGATTAAATTATAAATGAGCCCTCCATGGGAAACCTTTTGCTTACTGCTTTGTATAATCAGTACGAATTTACATTCCCTGTGGCCGTCACCCTGCACATTTCCATTGTTTGTCTATATGTCCATTCGTAATTACTCAAACATGAAACTTTGCTTACAGGCGGGGCAGTTAATCACTATATTTATTTTTTCGGTCTCACCTGCACCCCTCCCCACCCAAAAGGATCAACAGAGTCTCTGCCGAGCCGAGCCGAGCCGAGCCGTCCAGGTAGTGGACTGTGAGGGCCCAATGGCTGCCTAAATTAGACCCAAAGAAACTGATGTAGTAATCAGAGGATTAAGATAGGAGAGGGGGTTAGTTGGTGGGGGTTGGTGGGTGGGTGGGTGGGGGGGTGGGGGGGGGGGATTAAGGCACGGGACCTTTTTAGCCTTCATCCATGGTGGTGCGGGGAGGGTGGAGAGGAGTGAGCGGTGTCACGTAGGGTTTCCAACTGTTGAGCATAGCGATGATTTTACTGAAAATACAAAGTAGACTCAATGCTTCTTTTTTTTTTTTTTTTTTTTTAGAAATCCTTGATGGAAATGAAATCAACTGTTTCAGGGTTACTAATAAAATGATGACATTGTTTATTATACAGGCGATGTCATTAAAGTGACACCAGTTGAATGTAGGCGTGGGAAACAACCCACGCTAATTAGGTGCAGCCATTTTGTTCAATGTGCATTCCAAAAGGCTTATTATTATAAATATTATTACCACATTCGCACACACGCGCAGTTGTTAAACATCGACAGCTTAAAGCAGAACAAACACCGATTATTTTTTTTTTTAAATCAGCATAAATAAAGTTCACACTGAATGCTAAAAGAAAGAACAAAGCGAGCTGCTTTTTAATTACAATGATTGACATGAAAGAGTTCGTAGGAAACAGTTGAAGTCCTTCAGTGCTGAGATCGCTCCCAGTGACGAGCACCATGTCTGAAGACGTTCGCCATGAAAGAAGATGGTTACGGTCGCTGTAAATGTGTTCGACAGCTTTTAACTGAAGTCCAAAATGTTAGTGTGAAGTCACTCTAAGTGATTAGGTCATGTGAAATCAGTGCAAGTGTGTTTTACATGGTCAAACTAGCTCTGCCACCATTACTAGTCGTTGTACTAATAATAATTCCATCAGATGTGCACAGGCTGGAACCGCCGTTTTAAATCAGAGGTGCGCCACACCGAGGGGCTGATAATCGGCCAATCAGAGCTGGATATCGACTCCATCTATCAGTTTAACTGGGTTTGCATAACTGAGGACGCTCGCAGCAGCTTGAGGGCCCGTCTGTCGGTGCATATAGATTCCATCACTTTGAATTGATGCTTCTTCTTTTTTAAACAAAAAGTAGAATCTCACTTCAGCTTCAAATGGAAGCCCCTTCACTACATTACAAGCGGCATAATCCATCACTGGCACTCATGTTGATTTTCCATCTTACACATTATTGATGATCCAATGAAATAACAATCAGGAGCGCGCGGCGCTGAGCTGAATGCGCTGGATTCATTAGCAGTGCTTATCAGGTTTTGAGCTGACACGCTGATCATAGTTAATAGATTTCTGCCTGCGCCTATGAACCGACGCTTGGCATTGTCACTGTGATTGCTGCGGGATTAAAGAGGAGAAATAAGCTTAGCTGGGAGAAATAGCCCAGAGAACCACGTGGCTGTGATCAGGGATTGAGAGGGAGGGAGAGAGAGAGAGAGAGAGCGAGAGGGAGGAGAGAGAGGGAGGGAGAGAGAGAGAGAGAGAGAGAGAGAGAGAGAGGGAGGGAGAGAGAGAGAGAGAGAGAGAGAGAGAGAGAGAGAGAGAGAGGGAGGGGAGGAGAGAAAGGGAGAGAGAGAGAGGGAGAGAAGGGGAGAGAGAGAGAGAGAGAAGGGAGAGAGGGAGAGAGAGAGAAGGGAGAGCTGCAGGGGAAGGAACAGCCCTCTTTGTCCAGCCCAGATGTCACCATAGTAGACTGCCATTATTGATCCACTGCTTTACACACACACACACACACACACACACACACACACGCACACGCACACGCACAGCCGCACACACAATGCACTCGTACCTTAATTAGCAGGCATTCAAATTGGAATTTAAGAAACGACGCAGTCAATGCGGCTACAGATACACCTTGTAATAGATTACTTTAAGCTCAGTTGTGATATATTTTACACAATGCATGGCGTCTAGTAGTTCCCCGTTCATTTGTGAAATCAGCTTTTCTTTCCTCTGCGATTCTTTTCGTCCCGTCTATCTAATCTATTTATCCCTGTGTAAGACTAAGGCCTTCCTAATGGCCTTCTTCACATGTGATGGGCCACTCAATCACACACACACACACACACACACACACACACACAAAAACAACTATATGTATGTTTTGCAGGGGTGACGGCCCGGCTCGGGAGGGAGGGGACATGCACCCAAACTTAATCCAAACTCCACAGCAGCCAGAGGGCATTAAGGATGGGTGGGGGTTGGGTGAACTGTTTCCCAAGCACAGAGGCTCCTTTTTTTTCTTTTCTTTTTTTTAGCATTCACCATTCCGTTCCGGTTATTATACGCACACTCGAAACGGGAATCTACAAACAATGAAATAGGTCTTAAATGATACACATTTATTATTATTTTCCTATGAAAACAAAAGATGCGCAGGAAGTCACGCTTTGTCTGCGGCTGCTTTAGAGTGAAGTGAGGGAGGAGGAGGTGGCGATGGTCAGTATGGACAAAGTAAGGAGTGTCACTTCTGCGCGCTCAAACTCCGTGAACAGAATAATGCCAGATTTGAAGAAGAAGAACTTCAGTTGGAAACTAAACGAAGAAAAAACAGGCGTTTAGTGGTTGCATCTTTAAGGATATTTGCAACCTCAAGCTTTAGTTTCACGAGCTACTCCACCCCATTACACACACACACACACACACACACACACACACACACACACACACACACACACACACACAGACAGACAGACAGACAGACAGACACGCACGCACGCACAGTGTTGTCTAATCTCCGTCTAGGCTCTGCCGTTGTTACTCCATGAAACAACTTTAAATACAACAAACTTAAATCTGTTTATCCATCTCATTTGCCCCACTTTCTCTACATTGTTAGCGTCATCTATTAGTCTGTTAGTCTTTTTTTGTTGTTGTTGGAGTCAGATAGAATGGAAGAGAGTGGATGTAGTTAGTGCAGATTGAAGGCCAGTGATGTTGCATGTCTGACCAACTTAGGGAAACAAGCTGGAAAAGTCTCCAGGCTACTGCAGCTAATCATTCGGCCCACAGAGGAACTGATCGTTAGGCGCTGATGTCAGCCTAACCTTGATGCGGTGCGCTTTAGCGTGTGTGTGTGTGTGTGTGTGTGTGTGTGTGTGTGTGTGTGTGTGTGTGGGAGAGCGCGGTACACAGGGATGGAAGTTTGGACTTAATCCTGTCAAAAATGCTTTTCCGATCATTATGAAGGAGAAAGACGGGACTTTTAGCAATTACGGCATTTCAACGTAAAAATACTAAATTTGTTTGCCCCAAAGAACAAAAAATAAAAAGTGATGACTGATTTCTAAATGAGCAGGCCAAAGCTGTCACTGACGCGCCTGCATGCAGACCCACTCATATGGAAATACATTTTGACTTCTCGCTTTCTGCCAGAAACAGTTTGCTGTCTCAAAATGAGTCAAGAGAATAAATGATGGCAGCAAGTGGCTTTGTTTGTGCAACGTAAACGCTTCATTATCAGCCAAATCCTAATTCTATATGTGACAGAAATACGTTGGCAGTCTCACTCCCGTTGTTTTTATACCTAATGTATGCTACTTTGTGGTGAAGGGATCGAACAGGCGTTAGGAAACAGGGAATAGGAAGTAGTAGTTGAGCTCTGGCGGGGTCAAGGAGGCTTAAGGGTCACCGAGGACAGAGGTGAGGAGGAGGAGGCGGGTCGCACAGGGGCTAATGAGCTCAAATCCACATATGGATCAGAGATACAGTTCAGCTCCAGATGAATGTAAGCTGGATGCAAGCACGGGTTTCAGGCCATCTGCATCTATTATCTATTCTGAGAGGCTTCTATTCAGCAAAGGAAAATAAGTGCAAGGCTACTCGTCTTCATTTTTCAGTCCTCTTTCATATTCATGCAATTAGCTTCTTTTTTTTACAAAGAACGCCTGTTACCGACAAAAATAGCACAAGCACTCTCCTCTCAATCACTTACTTGCTAAGTGTTGTTATGACTGTGAGTAATATAAATTACATTATACTCTTTCAAGCGAGACGGTCGTTGCAGCCCGAGCTTTGTTAATGTTGGCAAATCAGATTGTGTAGATTATTTGGGCTTTTCTTTAGCGGATGGATTTCTGCTCGACGAGATGGACGCACGACATGATATTATAAATGAAGTGTGCCAAAAACACAAAACCTTTTGTTCCACAAAGTTGTGGGTTTTTTGTGTCCGATTGCTGGCTGCCTGGGGGACGTTACACACCTGTAAAACAAATGTGGGATTGTTGAGACACTGGATTGTGTCTCATAATGGCAAAAATGAGCTTGGATGAATTATTCATTTTTCATTGTTTAACCCATCCATCCATTGTATGCTGCTTATCCGGGTCCAGGTGCATTAATATTATGAAGGAGTTACTGTTGTTTACTGTTGTAAAGATAACATGTGATATGATAATAAACGATTACGGGCCACATCGTTCCTTCTGGTGTTCTATCGTAGTTGGCCGGTAGGGTCGTGAAACGGGTGTTAAATCTGATTTGATGCTGTGTTTAAAATGCCTGTAAAAGCCTTGAATTTAATTTGGTGAACCCATAAACATAAACCCTGATTGTGGGTAATATGGGTGTACCCAATATCTGTATTTACTTTGTATACGTCAGTCCAAACCTGGAGCGATTGCTTGTTGTAACCGTCGTATTTACCCCGTTATCACTTCTCTTTAGCTCGTCTGGATCCGTGCTCCGTGCACATTGTGCTTTCCGGGCTGCTGTTCGCTACCTACCTCAGTTCCCAGCTGCCTCTCTGTCTGTCTATTGCTCGGGGCCTTGCAGTCAACTACACAGGGAAGAAGAGACCAAAGACAGGGAGCATTTTAGTACCCCCTCCCCACCACCACCACCACCACCACAACAACACACACACAGCCCCACCGCCTCACATCCAGCAGCAGCAGCAGCAGCAGCAGCAGCAGCACCACCTCTTTCCATTGGCTCTTGATGTTTTGTAAAGAATCCCCCAGCACACTCACACCCTCCCTTCAGCTATCCCCCTGGCCTCAGCGCCCTGTTCCCACATTGTATCCAGATGTGAGGAGGATAGTTGAGGGGAGGAAGGTAGGGGCCCCTGGTGGTGCCCCCCCCCAGCCCCCAAAAACACACCACCCCGGCTAAACACAACTCAAACACATTCGCACACTTAAAGCTTGTTTTATATCATGTTTTTTTTTTTTTTTGAGTTGCGTTCACACACAAACCTCTACATAGTCTACACAGCATGGTGACCCACCGCATCGTCCCGTGTCTGTGTTTCAGAGATGGAAATCTGTCGCTCTCGAGGCCAACTGGCTGCGGCCGTCTAATCCCTGGCCGTAGAACTCTATTTAAAGAGCATAGCCGCTAATCCCATCAGATTAGAGTCAACCGACTCCCCAAAATCACCCAATTAATAGTCTTAACAATGGTCACAAAAGCCCCGTCTTCCCTAAAAAAAGAAAAAAAAAAAAACCCCCGATAAAAATCGGACCAATCTATTGAGTCTTGATCTGATACTGAGATGACGTCTCATGTAGTGAAAGAGCTGACAATGGGAACAACAAATCTGCACGCCAGTGAACGTTTGCACTAAACCATATTGAGACCATCTTAATCTGAGATGTTTATTACCACCCAGCTGCAGATGCTCCGAGCGCCTCACTCTGATGCGGTTATTTAAGGTTGCGGCTGGCTGGCTGGCTGGCTGGCTGGCTGCTGCACATATTCCGATATGACTTCTTTTTCAACGCACACTGATTTTCAAAACTAGGTTTGAGCCTGGAGTCCCACAAGCAGTTGGTATGCTTAGGTTTAAATACCTGGACAGCCGGCTCCACAGGCATCATTGTCCCAGATAGATCTGAGGTACAGGTTTGTGTGCTGTACTTCTATGTATTAGGAATTTTTTTTGAAGGCTGCTGCTGCCAACTCTTAAACTGAAGCGGCAGAGAATTTTATGCCAAAATTTCTGTATTTCTAAAAACATTTTTTTTTATTATATATATATATATATATATTTAAACCTTTCGAGGAATTCCAAATAATCAGTGAGCAAATCCCCTGAAACAGCATTTTCATACCACTCTACCATATTTAGACTACTGCTAATAGAGATAGTAATACAACAACTCCAAAGATCTCATTAGAATCAGTTCAACAAGTGCGGTATTGATGAATTCTACGATAATTGTGCAATCGATCACGCTGCATTACGCCAACAATATCAGATGCATTGCAGTCGGTCTGATCTGCAACAAAAGGGAAATTGTCGTCTTGTTGTGACGATCAATATCTCGCGTATACTCCACGACACAAGCCGAGCTCAAGATAGCAGTATCTACAGTGAGGCTCCCTCTGATCCTTTTTACATCATCATCTCTACATCCCAAACCACATTCGTTGTAATCGATTACTGTCACCATCCCTCTGTTCTTTCTCTGTCAGCTAGACCCGCGGCGCTATTTGATTTGCTTATCTTAGATTCATACAAATACATGCAAGTTAACTCGACGACTCTCCCTCTCTGTCTCTCTCTGTGTGTGTGTGTGTGTGTGTCTGTGTGTGTGTGTGCGCTTAGGAGTGAGTCGTCTCCATTTTTAGTAACCCATCCTGCGGTCCTTTGAGTCGGGGGCCCGGCGCAGCGTGTTGTGTAAAGCTGGTCCACTGGTGCGATGTGGAGAGACTGACGGCGTGCGTAATCCTCTGTCGCTTACTTCTCGGGCCTGTCGGTTTTTACAGCGGCAGGCCGATCGGCTGCTCGGCCGACTTAATGGCCGTTTTTTTTTTTTTTTGCTGCCCGGCTGATGGGGGTAGCTCCCGTTGGAGAGCGTCTGATCTCTCTCTCCGAGTGGGGAAAAGCTGCGCAAACACGACCGCTTGATGCAACATTTGCTTTCTCCCCGTATTGCCTTCAGCTGCTCCGCTGAATTAATAGTTTGACATTAACTGGAGTGCTGCAGAGTGGAGCTGATGTTCTGTGACGCTTTGCACAATTCCGATAAGGAAAGATCTAAATGTCGAAATGCAAAACGCCTCCTGTACATGGCCTTGCTAGTATTACTGCTAATACTATACGATCGCTACTACTACTTTTAATGAAAGCCTAATACCCCGTATCTCCTACGTGGGCCTGGTTTATTACTACAAACATAAAGCACAACACTATAGCCGGTGCTCAGGGTGGATTTCTGAAAGAGTGAAGACGTTGTTGTGGCATAAATACAATCTGCGTTCAAAATTCCGGCACATATCTCCGGCCAGCTGATATCTCTGCTGCTGCCAACCAGCATGGTACGCGTCAGTTACTCCTCAATATCAGGGTCAGCCCCGGAATGACCATTAGCAATTGATTATCGGTGTCTGATGGCAACTAACACAGAGCAACTACTGCGGCGTCTCCCGTAAGTGCCGCACATTTACACGTGAAAGAGATTTCCAAGCCCACGGAGGTCAGTTTCCTTCATTTAAAGCAACAACTTTGACGGCAATTTGTTACCATTAATATCCCAGATGACGTTATGTATTCCATTAGCAGACACTCATGCCAGTGTGGGAGCTGCATGCTTCCAGATGTCGATCTGGTAAAATCCACTACTGTCGAAAAACACGGTCACCGGTGCACATTGGGTTGTGCTGGTGAGTTTATTGCAAACAGGCGGCTTGAGGAATGCTGCTTGTGTACCGACGAGGCGCTGTGATCTGGTTTTCTTAAGCCCACCCACATCAGAAGGGAAAGTGAACCAGATTCAGACTCAGGGTTTTTTTTTTTTGGCTACATTAACAATACAGATGTCACACGATTCCAATTTTCCTATTTTGAACTTAAAAGTATATCATTCACGTAGGTGTGTTTGTTGTTTGACATTCCGCACCGCAGCCGATGTCATTTCTAGTAACTGCTTTCGTGAAGCTGTCATTTTCAGTTAAACCTCTGGGAACAGCTGTTTTCAGCCATTAAAGACATTAGGGTGATTTGTTTTTTTTCTTTACTGCTACTCTGGCCCACAGATTGAGACGGACAACTCTGTAGTGGGAGATTTTCTCTGATTTTGAATGTTTTTAAACCGAAACATCTGTAAAAACAGAGGAAAAAAGTAAGTCAAATTTTCTTGAGGACTCACCGTTTCCCACACGCAGCCACCCACCTTTACACAAACACACCTACACACAAACCTGATGAACACACACACACACACACACACACACACACACACACATGCGCGCGCTGCGCATACTGCTTCGCGGCACGGTGTGGGTTGATTTGGGGGGGTTAGAGTGTAACTAAACTAGCAGATTGTCTCAGTAGGACTATTGGATGAGCGTTGAGAGAGTGGATCCTGGCCAATTTCCTGTGCTGTGGTTACGCTGCAAAGAATATCTGTCATAACAAGCCGTGTAGTCTGCTATTGAGTGATTCAATCACGCTTCCTTAGAGAAAGTGAGAAAACACCAGACGCAGCTAATAAACAAGAAAGACACATTCGTTTTCCGTAGCGCTCTCATCAGACAGTGGCGATCAATAGCCCCCCCCCCCCCCAAAAAAAACCCCCTCCTGTATGATGTTCATTTTCTACAGCCTCTCTCTCCTGCTCTCTGTCCGCCTCGATCTCTCAAATCTCCCTCTCAGTCTGTTCTTATTATCCCAATCTATCTCCTGCCGTGACTTTACATCACTATTTACCACTTATCTTCCCTCTGCTGCCCTCCCTCTCGTTATATCCTCTGCCTTTTCTCCTCTCCTTGACATGTGTCTCTCTCTCTCGTCAGACGCTGCCTTGTTTTCCTCGGTATTAGTTTAGAGCTTTTTTTGTCCACTGGGTGGGTTAACAAGCCGGCATGATTTCATCAATGTGAATCAGGCAGCCTGATAAGACGTGACCCAGATGGGATCTCCGGCTCTTTTTTGTACAGCCATCCATCACGACCACGTAGCCACATAAGCTCTCTCTCTCTCTCTCTCTCTCTCTCTCTCTCTCTCTCTCTCTCTCCGGTAATGGCTGTCAGCCGGCGTATGAAAGAAAGAAATGTGTCATGTAGCTTCGCCGCGCTCTCTAGAAAAAAAACAACAACCTCTGTGTCCCGTATTAAAGGCTAACAACGTTTGTTATTCTCATCTTGCAGCCCCAGTTCCTGTGTGGCGCTTACTTTTTTTTTGTCATTATTATTTTTGGCTATGAAATCCTGGGCGCGCGCGCACACACACACACACACACACACACACACACACACACACAAACAAAAACACTCCACTGCAAACAAAATATTCCTTCAGAGACTTATGATGGTCAATAATGAGTTTGGGTGACCTTATTGAACTTTATGCTATTATTTATTTCCGATTGTATCGCTTTGGTATTTCTGTAATCGTCCCGTTGGGACTCAAAGTATGCGGAACATAACAGTGGATTTAAGTGGACTTATTACAGTGGATAGTATAAGATGTCGTGTTTTATCTCCTTCAGTGGAAGAGTCTGTTTTGGTAAAACGTTGAAAAGATCCCACTTTCATATGTGAACAGTAAACATGACGCTATCCAACCAGCAGCCCGTTAGCTCAGTTTAGCATAAAGACTGGAAACAGCGAGCTTAGCTCCATCCAAAGGTAACAAAATCCACTTAAAACTCGCTTTATTAACTAATTGTGTTCGGCTCAGTCCGACTGAACTCGGAGCTCACCAGAAACTCCCAATACCTGTCATCCTCCTCCAGTCTCTTTAGGTTAGGCTGTCCATCAAGGGAATGATAGCAATGAAAAACAATTCAACAATAGGCTGGTAAGTTATGTTTTTGTTTGACATGCATGTGGAGATTTGGCTGATGTAATGCCTTTAAACCGTCAATATCGGAAAGAAATAGCCTATTCATATTGCGGTATTGATTTCCACCATATTGCACAGCGCTATTATCACGATGAAATTATGGCGTTATCTACGGCACTTTTATCTCTTTACAAATCATAACAATTTCTCTATAATGTTTCTGTGACAATCCAATAAGGATTTACAGTAGGCTGTGTATGCTTTCTTTATTTTCCGTGGTATCACACACACACACAGAGGGGGTTCAATACTCGATCCAGTGTTCTCCGCACAATCACGCGTTTTCCAGGGGATGGAATTGGATTTTACCCACAGGTCTTTTTGGAGTTTCTTTTTGCTTCTTTATCATATTTATGTGTTCTTTTGGTTTTTGGCATGTGTGTGTGTATTTGTACTTAAGAGCAGTGTGTGAACCACCTCGCAACAACAACAACTGCTTGTTGGAGCCCACACATTCTCTCTGTAGTAGAGCCATCAGGAGATTTCTGTGGAAAACCCTCCCATCCTGCCTGCCAGTGTGTGTGTGTGTGTGTGTGTGTGTGTGTGTGTGTGTGTTTATCTGTGTGCAGGGCATGAAGAGTCAAAGCCAGATCTGTTGCCCTGTTATGTTCTCATATCTCCTTTTGACAACTCTTACAGGATGCGATCTTGAGATTTCTGCCTCAAGGTAAAGACAGGTTTTAAAACAAAACCACGAGAACAAGTAACCATGTAAATGAGAAGTCAAAGACAATTCAAACAGACACGCTGTGTTCATGCGTAGGAGAAACAAAGCTATCGGAGTGCCAGTTCAACACCTCGCCGTGGACTTTTGTTCCTATAATCATGCATGAACGGTCAATTTAGCCATTAAGCAACCCGATGACAGACACCAAAATCCTCTTTGGCTCTCCAGTACAACATTGACCTGACAGCGCCACGCTAACACATGTTAAATACTGCTAGTGGAACAGGTTTGAAGCTGAACTTTGGATCTTAAAATGCATTGCAGTTAATTTTGGTATCATTGTACTTCGTCTATTTTGTGAACTGATGTCCCTTCAGGTTGAAATTCGGCTGAAATTGCATTTGTGTGTGTGTGTGTGTGTGTGTACTCACTAACCAGTGGCGCAGCGAGCGGCAGAATGAAGCGGTTATATCAGAAAGTGTGACAGTCTGAAAGACTGGTGGCCGGCTTTGAGGTCACCGGTCTAATTACACTTCAGAGAGACTGATTTAGGCTCGGTTGCCGAGGTTGTTAGGGGGCTGCAGACGGATGGAGGGGCCGCGGAGGCAGAGCAGGAAGAAGACAGGGAGAGGTTGGAGAAGGGTGGACAGTTGGACATGGAGCGAAAAGAGATGGAGGAGTTTCAATTTAGATTTCAATCGAACACCATTACCACGAGTGCCTCTTCTGCTTTCGCGGCCATCGCGGCAACAAGTTGCAGCAGCGCTTGTTTCACCTCTGCTCCTGCGGTGTTTTTGCTCCATCTCTCTCTCTCTCTGGGCTCATACTGCCTGTCAATGTAAGGGGAATCATAGAAGGGAACTGCTTTTGCAAACATTTGCATGGATCCATTAATGGACCAGAGGGCAGCCTCCGGTTCTGAAAAGTGAAGCCAAAGCGGAAGTGGCTGAAACGTGCATTCTTTCTAATGGCCAGCAGGGGGCGACTCCTCTGGTCGTATAGAAGTCTAGTCTAAAATGACTCTACTTCTCTCTTGATTTATTCCCTCAGTAAACATTGTAAACATGAGTTTATGGTCTCAATCTCTAGTTTACAGTCTTCTTCAATACAGCATGATGTTCATTTAGTACATTAAGGTCCATTTAGAGTCAAACAGATGATTTATGGTGTGACTACCACAGCGCTGTTTGGTCGGGGAGCATACAATCTACTCAAGTAGTTTAGGGTTAAGATATGGATTTAGGTTGATGAGTTAAATGAAGGTCTAGGTCAGGGTTAAAGTTGCGTTCAAGTGTTTGTAGATTAAGTAATTAAACTAGCAACCCTGCACAGGAACTGTTTATGCAGGAAGCACATCCATCCACTCTAAAGTAGTTTGTCTCGCGTAATGATAGTTTGGTCTGCGTTGCACAGTGACAGCAGATCTCAATGTGTGTATATATGTGTGTGTGTGTGTGTGTGTGTGTGTGTGTGTGTGTGTGTGTGTGTGTGTGTGTATGTGTGTGAGGAATGCTGCTGTGGTGCAGGAGGAGGAAGGGGGGCTCTATGGGCAGGAGCACCCAGGGGTTAACGAGCGGTGTGAGAAAAACAGGCCGAGTTTGAGAAGGAGGGGGGAGGGAAGCATACGCACACAAACACACACACACACACACACACACACACACACTGAGTCCCATAGGAAGCTGAAGATGGTCGGGCCCTGGAGAGCAGGCAGCTCTCGCTTTAAACAGAGCTGAATGAAAGCAGCAGGTATCACTCCATGCCGATCAAAGTAGTAAACAAGTATCCGAAATCAGATGTCAAGAAAATACACAATAGCATTAAGTCACCCGGCGCAACAGTCAGAGAGCAACTTACAGGTGCATTTCAATCCTATTGGAAAGGAATCGGTCTGAACAGGCAGCTGTTTCCGTCCTCCGCTGCAAAGTGTTTAGTCTGTGTGTAATACACTCTGTACTCTATACGGCTGAGAACCGGCCTCCTTCTGCTCCTGACCCGTGCATTAATCCCACCAGCATGGACCGGTCACCAAAATGTAACATGACAGTATTGACCCAAACACCTGCCACTTCCTACAAAAACACACACACACACACACACACACACACTGAGACCCAGTGGACTCTTTTCTGTCCAAAGGCCCTTCTCACGCAAATAGAGTAGGCAGGCAGGATCCCTTGTCAGCCTATTTATCAGAGAGAGAGAGAGAGAGAGGGGGGAGGGGGGGGGGGTTGAGAAGGGACAGACAGCGTGGACCCCCTCTATTGTTCTGGCTGGGTTTAAGGGATGGAGTGTGTGTGTGGGGGGGGGGGGGGGGGGGCAGGGATGGATATGGGGATAGGATGGGAATTGGAGACCCCAACAATGCAACCAAAACCCCCCACTGCTCCTCCTGCTTATGAGCATGACCTGCTCTGACAGACCAGGGACTAGAGGGGAACTAGACCAAAACTACAACAGAACTCCAAAGTCCAAACTGCGCACAAAAAGGTTGTAGAGAACCTAAACTGCTCCTAGATAAGATCCTACATTGGGGTCAGTTATGAGTCAATTTAGACAGGAGTCACATCATTCAAACTACCAAACCTCTGCCAAAGTTCCTCACAGTGCCGATACTTCATTTGTGTGTTGTTTGGGAAAACACGTGTACATTATTCCACCTAGAGTCAATCAAAAATGACTCAAAAGTGCACCAACAAGCCAGACTAGACCCAAATCAGTCATACGCCACAACAAGAGTCAAAACTGGAGCTACAATCGAGTCAGAATAGAAAAAGAGCCAAACTTGAGTAAAAACCTGCCAGTCCAGACACAATCTGGAGTCAGAATAGACCCAAATCAGGCAATGTCGAGTACAAAAATGACTTAAACAAACATCTGCACCACAACCATCTGCATTTAGTCTCTAAAGGATTTCCCCATCTAGCTTGGATGCAGACACAAATGCATACATGGCCAGATGTGGTTATGTGCAAGTATGTGAGCAATGTAAGTGAATCCTGGATTGAGCACACACATTTCTTTTTTTCTTTTTTTTTTTACAATGCAGCGATATCAATGTAGGAATAAGAAGAAGAGAATAACCCCTCGATGTGTGTTTACATCTTTCACGTCTTGATAAATGGGATGTGACTGAATCTACAGTACTTAACAGCAGCTGAAGCGGAACGTTGTCTTTCAAAAAAGCTTCTTCTGTGCTCCACAGCTGACGCTTTGTCACCCTAATAATGTCCTAAAGCTCCAGTGCGTGTGTTTTGCAAACAGCCTGTGTGTGTGCATGTGTGTGTGTGTGTGTGTGTGTGTGTGTGCGTGCGTGTGTGTGTGTGTGTGCGTCCAGCTATGCTTTACCCCTCTCTCACTTCATCGTGGAGTTTGCAGTAGACCTCTTTGTCTGCCGATTTAGAGCAGGGTGTGAGGTGAAGAGCAGTCTGTTCATAATGGATTATTGATTGGTCTGAGAATACACTGGCTCTGCACTGTGTGTGTGTGTGTGTGTGTGTGTGTGTGTGTGTGTGTGTGTGTGTGTGAGTGTGTGTGTTTAAGACTCCATACCATCCCCTCTGTCCCACTCTGAGCCCTGAATGTCTCCACTTTATGAGCAACCGAACAGAGGATAGCAAGGTTTTTTGTAAAGTGCTCCCTGTATGTTATGCTCTGTGAGCAGTGTGTGTGTGTGTGTGTGTGTGTGTGTGTGAGAGAGCAGCTCTCTGTACGGCCCGTTAAGCTCTCAATGCTGCCTGTATGAAACAGTGTTAAAAGCCCACAGTGTGCACATATAGACTTTCAAACGATGTGTGTGGACAACATTAAAAGCCCCCTCTGTTTTGCTTCTTGATTCCTCAGTTCCCCTGCATGTATGCGTGAGCGCGTGCACGTGTGTGTGTGTGTGTGTGTGCGTGTGTGTGTGTGCGCATTCAAACAAGAGGTCCACTCTTTATTTCCTCCCCCCGCTGTGTATTTTTTCTTAACCTCTAATGCTCGTCTCTGTGCCGCTGTGTGGGAGGGAAGCAGAGCCCATCACGGCTGAAGGATGTCCCACACCAGAACGACCCACAGTCATTATCAGTGATAAGGTGACAGCGTGAGTGAGTCAGTGTGTTATGAAAGCCAATCTCCACACCCTTGGGTGCAGGAGATTTGTGCCATGGCTGCCTCTGAGATGATTGCTATGATGAAGGTGCTTCCTGGCTGGATGACAGTGTTTTCTATCACAGAGGAGCAACACAAAATAAAAATAGAGGCTGAGCACCTTCTGCTAAAGCTTCGTGTGACTCTTCTTTAAAAAATAAATAAAATGCTCTTTAAATAGTAGACTGCACTAGTTTTGTTTTGTAATCACATTTCAATACCTTTTTTTTTCACATTAGTGCATCAAATGTGTTCTGCAAGCTGGATTTGCGGCCTCTAGATGGAGCAAACGAGCAGATTTCAATAATGAACGGCACAGGAAAAGCCAAACGGACCACTTAGTTTAGAAGTGGATTGTTTTCCCTTGTGTGTTTCGTAGTATTAGTGATAGTAAACCTACGTTTTGAAGTCGTCATTCTTTCGTTGTGACATACCTAATGTGTGAAACCTTTAAAGCTGTGAGCAGGTTCTCCGCTGGTTTGACACTGTTTGTTTCAAGACTCACTCCAGATGTGAACCTCAGGAGTCTCAGGAACAGAAATAGCCGGGCTGCTCTGAAGAGGATGTGTGTGGATGGGAAAATAAAGAGTGGATTTCGGACCTCAGCTGCCACGGGTCAGCGTTCACAGAGCTGAACAGCAGAGGTTGAGCATGCAAGGAAGCAAGGAAGGAGGGGAGGAAAAAAAAAGAAAGAAAAAAAGGACAGTTTGTTTTTGTTCGACACAGCAGTCATTATCAGCTGAGTGTAGGCCTCCGCTCACTCCATGTGACTCATGGTGGGGCTGCTTAAAGTGTCCATTAATGGCACGTCTGATACCAGATGACGTTCCCAGTGAGGGTCGGACCGGTCTGAAGTATTTAAAGGTGATCATTTTCCTCCAGGACAAAAAAAAAAAAAAGACAGTGACTCCAAAGGGTTTCCATCAGAATACAGCATTTAACTATAAGAAACTCACAGTACAGCTACACCCTATCTCCAGTCTTACTAATCTGTGTGTGTGTGTGTGTGTGTGTGTGTGTGTGTGTGAGGGGGGTTTATTAGCTGGAGGATATCAATGCCAATTTACAAAGTGGACTGTTCTTGCTAGCTTCAGGAAGACACTTTATCCAGTTACTGTACCATGTTGGCCTTTAAGAGAGCTTTGATGCCTCTCTTCTCTTTTTTGATGACTTCGATGATTGCTAATATTTCCGTCTCTCCTGGACAGTTTCTCCTTCCATAAGCCAATTTGTCATTTTTCTCCCCCTCTTTTTGCCCGTATAGCGAGGAGCCTGCATTGTTTCCATTCTGGGGGCTAATCTCATTACATTTCAATTTGCACATGCGACTGTCTGGTGGATGACAGGCTTACTGTTGAATACTCTCAAACCCCGGCCCTGCTGACCCCCAATCAGCGAGGCCATTTAACAGGAAATAAGATTATTATCCTCAGTTTTTAGCGGGCAGAACTGGAAGAAACTACTAAGTATTAATGAGCAACATTAGGATGTGGAGACAGAGAGGTGGAACAGATGGAGTGAAAAACCAGTGGATGGATAAATGGGGTTGGACGGATTTGTGTTACTTATTTTGTTGATTTATGTCCATCATCGCCCGATTGTCCACCACGCCGAGTGTTGGATGTAATTCCCTTAAGCTCTGTTGTTCCTCGTTTAAGTGGTACGTCACGTTCATCAATCTTCTTTTATCTTTAATCTGTCTAATGAAGCCTAAGCTCATAAATTCAGAGTTTATGTTTTTCTACTTCACAAACAGCTCGTGAGAATCTCATGTAACCGAAGCGCCTGAATCAATCCCACCAACCGCTGCACCTGCACAAACACTCTGAATGTGAGCTGTATATTACACTAAGAGTCAAGACGGTGCTAAAATAAATAAAACTAAGAACTGCTGTGCCGTCTCATGTGATTGCACACAGATCACACAGATCACAATGTTAATTCTACTGCGTGCAATAAACATTGTACTACTCGTAAAAACAAGACTAAAAGAGTCTACTGCATGCTAGCAGCTATGTGAGGCTGCACCTAAGCACAGTGGTGCTTTGGTGCAGCAGGCATATTGTTTACCACAGCCACCATCTTAGTTTAGCACGTTAGCATGCTAACACTTGCTAATCAGCACCAAACTAAATGCGGCTGAGGGTGATGGGAATGTCATTAGTTTTGCAGGTGTTTTGTCATAAACCGAAGTAGTGGACAAATTTAAATGTGTTCACCTGATGATGCAAAAGTCAGGAGATCACTGAAGTGATTATTTATTCCGGAGGGGACATTAATGTCCGTACCAAATCTCATGGCAATCCATCCAAATAGTTGAGACATTTCACTCACAACCATACATGTGAACCTCGTAGTGGCGCTGGAGGATAACTCAGGGATCGTTATGCATCCTGTGGGACCTATGAATGTCCTGCCAAATTGTATGCCTATCCATCAAGTATATGTAAAACTTTAAACTGATGGTGACCCTAGTGGAAAAGTCCGGGGGGATCACCAAAGTCATCGGCATTCATCCTCTTGGGGACACGAATGTATGTTGAAGATTTTAAGAGAATCCATCAAGTAGTTCGGTCTGGTCCGAAGTGGTGGACCAGCTGACCGACAGAACGTCACTGCCACAGATGCAGTGTAACGGCAGCCAGAGCTGAAACGGCATTGTGCTCGCTAGCTGGAAGCCTAAATGTTACGCACTCCAGGAGGAAGCGCGGTGATTTCAATAGCATAAATCCTTCTAGATCGATCTGTGGCTCTGGTGCAGGGTAGTCATTTTCAGTGCGAGAGTTTAAGACATATGATTGTTCTTGTGCTAACTTCCCCGCTCCACCATCTTATCCTCTTATGATTATGATCAATTATCCACTTATAATTAGAGCCTGGCAGTAACTCAGCTTATGGGCCCTGGCACTTTATATAATAGCCTGTAATAATGCTGTCTGTCACATTTCATACAGTCCACACTCTCAGGCTCTAGCATCTGCTGAAATTAATACTCCAGTCAGAAATATGTCACTGTAATCAACAACGCTGTAACAGAAAGGGGGCTTTTTGTGATGATATTGTCGATGAGCTGAGAAAGAGAATAGACTAAAGATGTGATTAACCTTGGGTGATTCTTGTGAGAAGATTGTGACTTTGCAGCACGAAATAATACACATAAACTGTTGATGAAAATATGCAAATGATTCCACCCACTTAAGGACATTTCTGAAGTATGAAATTAGTCAACACCGTTCACTTTCTTCTCTTATCCCCCTCACTCTGTTTCCGTTTGACTCTCTACCTGACCCTGTTCAACTCTAGTTTGAGAAACAGAGCAAAGCAAACCGTCTGAAGAGCCACTTCCTGTTGTGTGCTTAAGATCCCTGTCATGTGACAGTGTCAGTTGAGGCGGGTGCGTGAGGCCAGTATGGGGAGGGAATATGGTGGCACTGCTGATCTTGCTGATGTGAACACAGCCCACCCACCCCCGCTCCCCCGCCCACGCACGCTGATTGTGTAAAGTGTCGACTCAGCCAGTGTGGCGTCAGAGCCCTCAAGCCCTGCGCGAATCATGCACAACCAGGACACACACACACACACACACACACACACACACACACACACACACGTGCATGGCTGGTGGTGCACAGTGTCAGCCATAGATACATTGTGGACATGATAATACCCCATCTGCCCTCAATTTAAACTCGTTTAAGTTACAATGGGAGGTTTAAGAAGGAGTAGTTGGAGTATAAGGAGGAGGAGTTGATTATCAAACTCATTGATTTTGTATATGAAGTGAATCTAAAAACATTTTCATTTTTAATCACAAGTTGCTTATGCGTTAGAGTTTGCAGTTTCACTCCAAAAGCACAAATGTTTCTAAAGACATCATGGATTGTATTTTATTTCTCTTTAAGTCTATGTGATGATCACCAAACCCAGGTCCTACTTTTTAACTCATAGCTTTCTACACAAACAAATGCAGATCTCCCTTATGACACATGCGGTCCACCTCCATGCTGTAGCTAGCTTAGCTGTTAACGCAAACTGAATTGGCCTTTGAATTTTTTGCTTTACTCACACGTCCTGTGTCTCTTTTCTCACCTTCCCCCCCCCCCCGCTTTGTCTCTTTCTATCGTGTGTCTTTCTCAGGTGAACGATATGTCGCACGCGCAGGCCGCACTATAGAGAGCTCACTGTTACATGACTTGGATGCTGCTAACGTGCTTCGAAACTGAAGAGAATGAAGAGAAGATAATAAAATGAAGTGACAGAAGTGTGGTGGAAAAGTAACCCGGATGAAAAGACCCCTCGAAACCTCCGTCAACCGACGCAATGGCGACCTGGAATTGAGAGAACCCCCCCCCCTTTATTTGGACAAAGACATTAAACAATCTCATGCATGATTTATATGATGGGACTCATTTAGCATGAAAAAGAGTTTACATTTGACCTATTGTGACTAAGTAAATGGTACAGCTGCATGTGCCAGTGGCACTCAGATAGTTTGAGCCACTGATTCACTGACAGTGCTAGATGAAGATGGATAGATGGTGTTGCATCCAGTAACCGGAGAGTGCTAAATGAGCTGCTGTGCAAGCAGCTTGATTTCTGGATGATTGACGGCAGATAGCATTTTAACTGACCATCAAAGGCACGCCAGGCATCCCTAGATGTGCAACTGCAGATAGCAGTAGTTTCGGGTTTTATTGAGCTTGTGTGAGGGTTAGGGTTAGAAGGGGGTAGTTCAGTTCCTACAATGAACCGTAGAGACAGTGTGGCGGTGATGGAGACCCAGGCGGGAGGGAAGGAGAAGCTGGTTGAAGACCAGGTCCAGAACGAGGTTGACGGTGAGGATGACAAAATCCCCGGGGCTTACGACTGCAACGTCTGCGGACGCAGCTTCCCGTTCCTCAGCTCCTTGTCGCAGCATATGAGACGCCACACAGGTGCGCGCCCTTACAAATGCCCCTACTGTGACCACAGGGCCTCTCAGAAGGGCAACCTCAAAGTTCACATCCGCAGCCACAAACTGGGCACGCTCTCTAGCCACCACTCCAATGAGGATGAGGAGGGTGTTGCTGAGGAGGAGGAGATGAGCGTTTCAGAGGGTCTCGACGGAGGTACGAGTCCAACGAAGAGCAGCTCAGCTTGTAACCGGATGATCAACGGGGACAGTGGCGAGGAGAGTCGGAGGAAAGTGCCTGGGAGGAGCCTGAAAAGAGAGAAGCTTGTGACCGACCAGAGGCCTTACTGTTGCCGCCTGTGCGGCTACGAGGCCCATCGAGAAGACCAGCTCCTCAGCCATATTGAAAAGGTCCACATAACAGCAGACACAGAGGAGGAGGCCACTGTTAAGGAAGAGGTTATGCCCGAACCTGATGTCGCCCAACCTCAGGGTGACGGGACCTTCCCCTGTGAGACCTGTGGTCAGGTCTTTACCCAGGCCTGGTTTCTTAAGTCACACATGAAGAAACATGCAGGGATCCTGGACCACTGCTGCCGTATTTGCGGAAGGCGGTTCCGGGAAGCTTGGTTCCTCAAATCGCACATGAAAACCCACAACACCAAATCCAGGTCACGGTCAAAAGCAGATTCCGCTGAGCAGCCGGCCACCATTAACGACGTAGCCCAGGATCCTGAAATTGCCACTTGCGCCATAACATCCATCTATCAAATGTGTTCCAAATGTGGGAACCTGTTCCCCAACAGAGAGAGTCTGAGGGCCCATGATAAAATCCACAGTCTCAGCTATGGCAAGAAGTCCCAGAGCCAATGCCGACTCAGCGACGATGAGGACTCACCAGCTGCTAAGAGACGTTTGATTGACTACTTAAACCTCAAGCCTGTTGAGCAAAACACCCTGAATGAAGAAGAGGAGAGTGAGAAGAAGATGCTAGGTCGAAGAATCCCAGAGCTAGATCCAGTTTGCAGCTACCAGGCCTGGCAACTAGCTACTAAAGGAAGGGTTGTTGAGCCAGTGGAGCCGAGTTACAAGGCCTCCTATGGGGGAGGAAGTATGGGGGAGGAGGCCCTCGCTGGAGCTGCTGTGGTTTTTGAAAAGGAGAGCAGCCGATATGTCCTGCAAGGTCAAGAGAAACGCAGCTCGGGCCGGCGCAGCAGCTCTGGTTTGGGAAGCCACGCTTCTTCAGGGGACCGGACACCAGAGAGCCTCAGCGACTCCGAGTACCGGCCTTCGTCTCGTCAGGACCGACGGCGACCGTCGTCCTCCAAGTCCAACGAGTGCTTTGAGTGCGGGAAGGTGTTCCGCAGTCGTCACCAGATGATCGTCCACCAGCGGGTCCACAGGAAGGATGGAGGTAGGGCGTCTGTGGGTGACAAGGACAGAACTACAAGAGACGACCGATGGGGCTCCACCAGTGATCCAGAGTCAGGCTCCCCGAGCCGGCCCAGCACCCCGGGGTACGGAGACTCCCCACCAGCCTCCACCCTTGGAAACCAGGCCTCGGAGATGGGTACCGCAAACTCCGGAGAGATTGCAGGTCGGTCAAAAACTTCTGTCTTTTTTTTTTTTTTTAAATGATTATCTATAATTAAATAGATCCTGAAGAAGTTGATGCAAGTAAGTATTAGTCTTTTGGTAATAACAGCTTACTTTACTGTTTGTAGTAGGAAAATGTTCCAGCTATGCAAACAGATGAATGGTATACACACCAGTTCACAAATAGAAGCAGAACCCTGCAGCATTTTCATTAGCAGAAATGACTGTAGCCCTTTTCAAGCCTCCCACTGGAGGCCTCTGCCTCTGTCACTCTGTAGTAAACATCTGTTGATGAAATGTGCTTTGTGTAGGTGCAGCTCCTCAGCTCATCAGGCGCTGCGGAGCGGGAGCTGGAGCCACCGTGTGGCATAACGTCAGAACAACATCTGACTTCAGCCCTTTTTATAGAGAGGCTACACACGGATACTATCAAATGTGGTCAATAAACTTTAACGGCCACCGAAAAATTCTGTTTACAACAGCGCAATTATTTTGTATCGCAGAGCAATAAAGCTCACGGTTAAGTGGAAGTTCGCGCCTTTCAGTGGCATGTCAGTAGAGGGGAGGGCATTTTTGGAATGCCTATCATTTTTTTCACCTCCACAACCAATAAACACTGCAGAGCAGAAAAAAGAAAACCTACCCATGCAAGGGCAAAACACCCATAATCACAGCTGAAATATGTTAAAGGAAGGATCCCTGTGTAAGCAGCCCGTCACGGCTCTCTGGCTTTTGTCTTTTTAACTTTCAGACTCACTGAAAAAAAAAACCCACTGTTTGTACAGGTTAGGATAGTGGATGGCTAAGAATTGTAGTGATAGCCTCCATTCCTCCCTGTTAGTACAGACATTCAAAAATAGCAGCAACATTTCTTCAGGCCTGATCGAGCCGTGTGCTATTTCAGGTCTTCCTGTCTCAGGAAACTCCCCTCACCCCCCTTATCTGTGTGTGAATATGTCTTTTTCTCTCCTTTTTTTTTTTTTATGTCTTTGCCATGAAAATCTGTCTGCATGTTCCCTTTGCTTTTTTGTTTTGTTTTTGTATAACAACCAATTATTAGTTATGAAGCATTATGATAGTCCTGTACTCCAGCAGCTAAAGGCGTGGTTAACTTATAATACTACATATACTGTATATTGTTCACTCTCTCACAACCCACATGCACCCTGGTGTCTGGTTTCAGAAATTGCATTTGGGACAGAGGATCTTTTCAGCTCAACATATACACTATATATAAATGTATAAAATGCATCAGATACAAAACCTGCAACGTCAAGAGACATCGTAAAATGTGATCTTTTGATTTGTGACAAGGCCAGCCTGTGTATAAGTTTTAAAGAAGAGCATTCTTGCTCGAGATGGCTTCTGTCCACCCGTCCATCCTTTTTCTCTCCTGTCCCCCTCCGACTCGTTCCTAATCTCTAAGGTTACCTCCTGTGACACTTCCACTGTCACTCATCCGCTCTTCTTACTATTGAGCCAGCCAGGCTGCCCGACGTCTGAGGGATTGGTTATTTATAGAGTCACCTCCCGATGGAGAGGGAGGCAGGCGATTGGGGAGGAGACACTCAGAGGACGCTCTATAGTTGCCAGTACTCCGATGTCCCTTACAGCTATACTGTTTTGGGGAACGTAGATGATAAGTGGCAGTGTGCAGGCGCATGCCAACTTGATCGACAAATCGGTTCTGATTCAGGATTGGACTTTCTATAGAAGAGCAATAAATATATTTTGGGTGTGAAGCTATTTATGATCAGGTTAATAACTAAATAACAAAAGGCCGATAGCGGCCTGATAAACAGGACACACCAGTCTAACTAGCCTCTCCACTAGAACTGCTCAGCACCGGGGCTTCACCTTGGCAGAGTTTGAGCCGTGTGTGTGTGTGTGTGTGTGTGTGTGTGTGTGTGTGTGTGTGTTGGCTAGTGCTGCCAACAGGAAGCCAAATGAAAAACAGATGGCACGTTACTGGTGTTATTGTGAACGAGAGGAGGGAGAGTGGGGAGTACCATAGTGTGACACTTACAGAGTCGTATCTGGTGGAGTGTGTGCATGTATGTGTGTGTAAGATGACAGAATGACACAGACTCTGGGTCATTTTAAGGTTTATGTTCAAAACATCTGAGTTTAAACTTGGGGATTAGTTTAACAACCTTTCACTATGGATACAACTTCTTCTACTACCATAATACCCATTTCTATGCATCTCTTTATTCCCTTAATTCCTGAAATTAAACACTTTGGGAGATTTAAAGTTTCCCAGGGACAACAGTAAAATTCACTTGTAAAGAAAGACGCAGGCGCCATCTTGTGGGGAATTCATAGAGCTGCACTTCAGAAATCAGGAAGCAATATTAGTAAACAATGCATTCTTTACAATGATTAAACCAACTTAATAAGCTTTCTAACATCCCGGTTGTTTAATTTGTCAGACTGTGTTGATTCTGTGTTGATCGTTTAATATCATGGTGTAATTGTCTCGCACCATATGGACCAGAATACATTACCAACCATTACCCCAGTGATGAATCAACAACTCTCTGAGACGTCTGAACATAATAACCTTCACAGCAGCGCCAACTACCATTATGAATCACTGAACAAATATCAAATCCTTGAAACAATATCTAATTGATGATGGATATAATTATTCATTGTTTGTTCTTCCGTTGATATGTTTATTGTGCTTGTAATAGTAGAAGTAATAGTTTTATTTCAGGATACGTTGTGATGTAAAATGAAAGGAGGAGATATGGAAATACTGGCCAATACTGCAGCCTGGTGGCTGTTCAGCAAACCTACATCTGGATGGAACAATATGAATCTGGCACAGTGAGCTGTAGTAATGAACTCCGATTTATAGCTGGCAGTAGAGACGAGTATAATGTCGATCATTTCCTCTGCAGCCATTGACCTTTCTGTTGTCTGTCCGTTTCCCTACAGACGAGAAGCCTTACATCTGCAGCCTTTGTGACTTCGTCGCCTCAGAGTTGCAGGCCTATTTGACTCACGTTCGTGTCCAACACCCGGCTGCCCCCAGAGACAGACCCAGCCCCGTTCCCAGCCCCGGCTCCAGCTCGGACAGAGGCACCCCGAGTGGTTATCCTAAGCTGAAGAGAGCTCTTCTACAGGGGTTGAGCAACTCCGCGTCCCCCCCTGCCTACCTTTCAGCTCGATCCTCCCCCCTCAATCCCAGCCTGACCCCCGTGGATCTGTGCGTGAGGGCTGAGGGCTGCAGGGGCATAGCCTCCCTAACCCCGGACCGGAAGAGCCTCCCAAGCCACAAGTGCTCCTTCTGCTCCCATTCCACCCACTACCCAGAGGTGCTCTGGATGCACCAGACCGTGGCTCACCGCATCAACAGCAGCAGCTCCAATCTTGCTCCTAAATGGGCCCTGAAAAACAGCTCCAAGGGCTCCAGGGACAACTCGTTGTCCTCCAGGAGACGCACTGGTCCCCCGCCAGTCCTGGAGGGGAAGGAATGCCCCCCGCTGCCTCCACTGATGCGTGCCCAACGTACCCGGCCCCCAACCTACTCCAGCGAGGTTCTGAAGAAGAGCAGGCCGGCCAGTCAGGCAGCCATGCCGTCATCATCATCCTCCTCTACCCCATCCTCCTCGTTCTCCAGGGGCTCCTCATCCACCTCAGGCACCCAGGCTGGGAAAGGCCCAGTCCGGCCAGGCAATAGCAGCAGCAGCAGCAGCAGCAGCAGCAGCAATGTCAGACCCACGGAAGACCAGAGTCATCAGTCTCGCTTCAGACCCAAAACGGATATGTACCCTCGGGGAGGCCCATCGTCTTCCTCCAGCTCCATGGAGAAGAGCACTGGCGCCCTCTCACGTTCCTCGGCCCCAAGCCCCAGCTCTGCTACTGCGTCCCGGGTTGCTGACCGCTACTCGATGCCCCAAGAGGGCCTCGGCTTCATGCTGTCCAGCAAACACGGCCTAGCAGAGTACAGCCGAGCTCGGGGTTCCCCTCATCAGCCGCTTTCTAACTCCCACGGCCAGAGCCGGGCTAACGCGACTAGGCCCAGCACCATCACCCATAGCTCCACAGCAGGACACAACTACGGAGCCTCCCAGGCACACGGGGGCACCCTGGTGAATTCTTCCTCCTCCTCCTCCTCCTCCTCCTCCTTCTCTACGTCTTTGCCTTCCGAGGCTCGCGGAGATGTGAAGCAGGAGCCAATCGCGGAGACACCAGAGATGCCAACTGACATCCTCGGCTTCCTCAAAAACTACAACCCCCATGAGCTGGCTTCCCTCTACCACCGCTGGGATGCAGCCAATGCACTAATGGATCCCACTGGTAGGGGGCAATTACAATTTTTGTTCAATTTGTTGATTTACATGCATGTGAAAAATGTGTAGAAAACCCAAATTGTGTGTTGTTTTTTTTGTTTACGTCCTGTTGAATCCCTCGTCATCAGCTCACGTTCAAAATGCCCAGAGGATCTTTGCTTTGGAGAAAATGCCAAATGTCAGGAGTTGAAGAGAAATGTTTTCCAGTGACTTAGCATTTGGTTTTGAGTCGTCACGAGTAGAATTGCCTAAACTCGACAGGCTAAACCAGGAAAAGACACCCGCAGTAGAACACAGATCCAAAAACGTTTGAGCCATATTCAATTAAGCATGTGTGTTTATCCTCTCCAACACATGACGAGTCCCTCTCTCTCACACTAACTTGCCATCTGGCAGAAAGTGATTGACGGACACATGTACTGATCGATTCCGACAAGCTTTTTGAATAATGAAGAGGAGATCCATTAAATGGGCACGCACCCGTGTGCTTTGCATGTGATGTATGTGGGGCAGCATGTGTGTCCGTGCGTGTGTGTGTCCATATGTGCTTGGGTTTTGAGATGCAAAACCTTGTGTGTGTGTGTGTGTGTGTGTGTGTGTGTGTGTGTGTGTGTGTGTGTGTGTGTGTGTGTGTTTTTTTTTTGCTTTTTTTAATTTCATGTGAGAGACGTGAGAGAACCTTTGCTACTCTCAGGTCTGCGAGGCATGCCTAGTCTCCAGCTCCACTCTCCCAGAAAGCTGTCACAAACTGTTTAGGTCACGGCTCCGCCTGACGAGAGACTCGCACAGATGCGAACGGAGCGAGAGAGAGGGAAAATAAGAGAGGCAAAGAGAGAGATGAGACAGAATAATTACCCCACCAGCTGCTTTGGAAATGGTCATTACCGAACACGCGTATTATTTGCCCATTTTCAGTTGTGTCTCTAAGGTCAAGTGGGGCTGTATGGAGCCAGAGGTCAAAGACAACAGCCCCAGAGCAGACGCGTGACATCGCCGTCACCCGTCCAGGCGCATATCGTCACGATCCGCCTTAGCCCTTTGAGTCACATGCTATAAAGTGACCTTTTTTTGAGCAACTGAGTCTTTCTCCCATTTCTCCCTGTAATATGTGTACGAGTGTGTGTGTGTGTGTGTGTGTGTGTGTGTGTGTCTGCTTGTGTTTTCCGTCCAGCTCTGTCTTGTCTTTCATTAGTGCATCAGTGAGAAGGGCTGGCGGCTCAGAGTAGAAGTAGAGTATCCAGAGGCCAGCAGTCGGGCTGCCAGAGACACTCTCTGTCACCTCCTCCGCCTCCCTGTCCTCCCTGTCCTCCCTGTCCTGCTGTGTCCCTCCAATCCCCAGCACTTCCCCCACACACACAAGCATGCACACAACTGTTGGGCACTGCCCAGGTATATGCCCCGCATTAATGCTGTGGGAGTTGATGATGCCGGGGGTTCGTGCAGTAGGAATCCCCCCTCTCCGAAAGCACCAGCAAACCCCCCAGGCCTGTTATCTGTCAGCAGGAGAGGTCACCAGAGTGCACGTGTACTTGTGTGTGTGTGTGTGTGTATATGTGTGTTTCTGTGCATGACTGTGTGTGTATTGGTAGTGGTCGCAATGACATGAAATGGATCCAACTACCTTTGAACCTAAAACCTTCTTTCTCCAGCTGCTCTGACCATACTCACACAATCACACACCTGAAAACATAATTACATGACCGACAGGTCCCTCAATGGTTATCCGAGTTATGAAATGTAATATTTTAAATACAGTCCTTCCGCTTTCCTCACCAGGTAACAACATGTTTGTTTGCTGAATGGCCGCTCAGTATGCATTTCGTCTGCTTTACCAAACACAGTCGGGCTTCACGTCCCTTAACAATTAACTCATACTTAACCTCATTCAAGCTTCAGAACTTGTACTGACTGTGTGAGTTAGATTAAAAAAAAGAAGCTACATTCTGAACGAGACACTTGTAGTTTAAACTTGGATGTGTCTCTAGTGGACAAACTATGTAATGACAACACTTTTTCAAAATGACCTCGAACCCTAGCGTGCGTTTTTTTTTGTAGCGTAACTTCCAGTTTGTCATCGGCCGACACATTACATACATTGACAACAGAATCTCTTCAATAAGCTCATGTCGGCTGATATGTATGGGCCTGCTGATGTGTCGGTTTAGCTCCAGTTTAGTTCATTTGAGGAGGTTTTGATATCACGCGAGTGTCATGATCTTAATTTAAAATTCATCTCAGGTACAATAACTTCAGTGAATTGTTGCAATAACACTGGATGGTAAATTCATCCGGTTTGCATTGTTGTATCCGCAATAAACGCTGGAGAACAAGCTTCAAGAGCATTTAAAGGTTTGCATGAATACTGAGAGGGCGACTTATCAACGACGATGTCATCTTTTCCCCACCTCCACTGGGAGGACAGACTGAGAGAAAAACACTCCGGATTTCTCATTTACACGTGTCACGTCAGCTGACAGGATTTACGAGATTTCAAGTCATCAAAATTCAACAAGTTTCTTTTGCCATTTAAGGCCATTAACATGTAAATCGGACTTGTGCATGTAATGGCAGTGTCATTGTGTCATTATGAGTGTGTGTTTATGTGTGTGTGTGTGTGTAGCCAGTCCATGCCTCACTTTCCTCCCTCGGACCAAACACACACAACTCTTAACACACACACACACACACACACACACACACACACACACACACACACACACACGCGCACACACACACACACACACACACACACACACACCTGACATGTGACACACGGGCAGCGGAGCGGGCACATCACAGCCGGGGCGTTTTAATTGCCTGTAATTTATGCGGTGTGTGTGTGTGTGTCTGGCTGTCAGCCTCTGAGATGATGCTGTGTGACAGCTGCAGTCCAGCCCCTGGAGCTAGCCGCTCATAATGACACATTAGACATACTAATGATGCCTGCATGCGCGGGTCCACTACTGACGCTACCCACCTCCACCGCTGCAGCCAGGCTCCGAGCTCACACACGTACTCCCGCTCACTTTCTGCCCATTACTCTGACCTTTACGGCGTCATTCCATCTGAAAGCGCCTTGTGCCTGGGAATAAACTGTTGCTGATGTCCACCTTTTTTCCACCGCTCGTGAAATATCACACAGGAATACAAAGCGCATGCACTAGCCTTTAAAACGTGAAGATGTACCTTTTCTTTCAATTTTCGGTAAAATATAAAAAAAAAATGTGAATTGTCTTTTGGTGAAATTAAGATTCCATAGGTGAAACCTAAAAAATATGATCTGCTAAAATAGAAATGGGTGTAGCAAGAACGAAATACTGATATGGAATAATATTCAAAGGGTGCTTTAACTCACCAGTGTTTAAAGAACAGACACTCAGGACTTTACTCTAGAGTATGAATCACGGTCACGACAGGAACAGTAAGTTTGTCATCTCTAAAATGCGACAAATTGTATTGTGGTATTGTTTTCAGAAAGTAGTGTACATAACAGTACCTAAGTACTTTTTTACTTATATTGTGGGGATTTTTGTGGCATTACATTTAGATACAGGATCAGGTCTCATATTCAGAGTTATGAAACTCTTATGAAAGGGTAAAACAAGTTAAATTGATATCAGCTAACTCTACATACCATGCATTTGATCCATATCTGTTTTGACCACTGTTGTGCTCTGTGGTACCTTGTTTAATCGTATGTTTCTTTTTGTGTGTGTGTGTGTGTGTGTGTGTGTGTGTGTGTGTGTGTGTGTGTGTGTGTGTGTGTGTGATCAGGGATGCTGAGGTCTCTGATGCGGCAGGGACAGTATTTCTGCCACGAGTGCGGGAAGAGTTTCAGTCAGCCCAGCCACCTGCGTACGCACATGAGATCCCACACAGGTAAATACGGCCACGAGACGGCGACACACAAACACACCCACAGGAACACAGGTTACATACGGACGCGTACTTCCTCAAGCGCGACGGGAATTAATGGAAACACCTCACGAAAATGCGTTCTAAATCACAACTTTAAACCCTCGAGCTCCGTTGAAATCGGCCTTACCTCCTCATTTTTGGGATCACATAGACTCCCCTGCTGTATGTGAATAATCATAATAATAATTGCAAAATGAAGCAATTCCCCTTTGATATATTCTTTCCTTTTATTCTGACCTTATGTGTGGAAAAGTCTTTAAGCAGCAACCCACAAAATGAGCGTGCACATATGACCGAGGTGACAAAACACAAAAATCTGCATGAATCATGTCTACAAGCAAATTAGGAGAAGCCATGAAGTATCAAGGTGATCAAACAGTGTTGGGTGTGTTTGGACCCTGGGTCTCCAGGATCCTAAACGGACCAATCGACTCCTTTAATATTAGTCTTCAATGTCGACACACGCAGTAAAAAACCCCCAAAAAACAGTAAGAGCATCAGTCACAAAAACTGTAGAATTATTTAAAAGGGCCGAGGAATGACAGACATCCTGTACGTAAGAACCGTCCTGTGGAGCATCCTCCACTATTATTCACGTCTCACTAGATGTTCACACTTTTTTGGCCACTCCTTCAACAGTCACTTATTCCCGCGCCACCTGTGCACGCACATCATCATCATCATCATCATCATCATCATCATCATCATCATCATCATCACCCCCCTCCTCGCCGCTATTCATCCACCCAGAAACACTCACATGAGATGTAGAGAATACGTGCATGGGGGGATTCACGTTATAGACGATATTTCATCGTCCGACTCTCCATACGTCCGCTGCGTCTCTGCGTTCTCCAAAATAAATCAAAACGCATCTTTTTTTTTTGTTCAGCGGAGTGCGACAGCCGCTCTGTGAGGCCCTTCAACCCGCCCTGGGCTGGGCAGCTGTCTCTATTTTTTTTAAACTGAAACATGATTTGCTCCGGATACTGACCTGTGACAAATTGTATACATTATTAATCACATGTCAATTAGAGAGATGGAATTGCGCATTCTAATGAAGCAGAACAGCATTTGTCCACGTCAACCTTACGAATCCATTTGCATGCGTCCCGACGCCATTCATTCACGGAACAGCTCGATTTAGACTTCCTGCCTTTTCATCCACTTCCTCCATTTCCAGTTTACTTTTCCTTAGTGCACTTTAATTTCCTCTCCTCCTCTTCTTCTTCTTCCTCCCGTCTCTTGTTTCCTCTCATCTCACCGTTCCCCCTGTCCTCTTCCTCTTTCATTTCATCTTTTCTCCTCTTCCTCTCCTGTTTCCCATCATTGATTCTGCTCACCTGTTCTTTCCTCTCCCGTCTCTCACGTCACCTGTTCTTTTCTACCCACCTATTTGGTCTCTCCTCCCCTATGTCTCTCCCCTTTTCCTTAATTCTTTCCTCTCAATCTCACCTTTTCTCCTCTCGCCTGTCCTTCTCACTCTTGTCTCCTCTCCTCTCCTATTTGTCTACCTTCCTCCCTCTTCACTTCCCCCTTCCTCCTCCTCCTCCTCCTCCTCTTCCCTCTCCTGTGCTGTCATGTCCATCAAGCGGGCCCGGCAGTGATCACAGTAGACAATGAGATAAGTAGCTTCTTTATAGAGAGTGTGAATGATATGTGGCACAGCCAGTGATTCTAAGTGACAGAGGCCAAATGGTAAGTGATGCAGCGCTCAGCTTCCCCCCAAGCCGTGCTCTAAACACACACACACACACACACACACACACACACACACACACACACACACACGCCCATGCATAGGGTCTGTAAACACTCGCAGAAGCTGTAATTAATGTTGTCACCGACGGTTGTCTTCAGCATGGACGTGCACACGCAGAAAAGGCCAGCCACCCCGAGGCCTCTATTAACATGCGTCATATTAAATCACTGACTTGCCTCCACCAGGTTCCATCACCGCCGCCATCATCATCATCATCATCATCACCACCATCATCACTGCCAGCTCCCCTCTATTAGCAAGGGTGCTGGTGGCAAACGCTCGTGTGTGCGGTGGGGGGTTGGTGGTGGTGGCGGTGGCGGAGCAAGGAGAAAGAAAAAAAATGCTTGTGTGGATCTGGTAGAGCTTTTAACCGAATGCCCTCCTCCCCTTCCTCCCCTCCACCTCCTTTTCCTCCCCCCCTCCCCTCCCCCCTCCCCCTTCTCCCGCCAACAGTTGGGTTTGATTTTAACGGACTCCACAGAGGTACTGACGCTCACACCACCGCTTCTGAGGCTCCCAAACAAGTATGTGGCACGATGGCTAACCACTGGGCCCCCTCATCGCTTCTGCATGTTCCGTATTCTTAATGTCTCACCTCCGCATGTGTGTCTGTGTCGATCCCGCATCCCCCCCCCCATCCTTTTGTGAGCTTTTTTTTTTTTGTTCACGTGTATCAGTCACATGTGGCACTCGCTGCACCTGGCATTAACACCTGGCATTCTCATACGCTGCCGGATCACACCTGACGTTACTGTGTGTATCCAGTGTACAGAAGTGTCACTGAAAAAGAAAAGAAAACTTCATTTTTGGTCTTAATTACACTTATCGGTTATTTTAGTAGGTGAGGGAAAGATCACTAGATGCTTGTTGATGTCACTTGAAGCTAGTCGTCCCTATTAGGGACCAGAACAGTGTAAATGGGTTTCAGCACAAACATGTAAGAAACTTAAAGAAACACATTCGCTGTAGTTTCTTTAATGTCTTTTAAAGAGTTGTTAGAGTCAGTCATCGAGACAGAGGAGGAGCCGAGGAGTAAATCTGTTCCGCTCTGACATTCGGAGAGAGCCGGGTTCTACACGCTGCGCCTCCATCTTAATTAATCACACACATCTCTCTCACACACACACACACACACACACACACACACACACACACAGGACTCAGATTTACCGCACGCGATGAATGATGGGAGCAGGCGCGGCGGAGGGGTCCAATTAGATGTAGTGTTGACGCTGCTTTACGGTGACGATAACCTTTATTATAATGTAGTGCACCGGTCCCGTCAGCGATGTTTCCTCGCAGGACGATGTCGTGGAGGTTCTCGCTTTCTTCTCACGTCTCGCCCTCGCCGTCTCTCCAGCTGTTAGTTTTTTGTTTTTTTGGAATTTTGTGTGATTAATTATACCTTTTTTTGTTTTTATCTCTCTCTTCCTCAACCCCCCCCGTACCCCGCCAACCCCCCCCTCCTCTTCTTCCTCTCCGTTGTGTTTCTGATGATGTATTATAACAGCTATATTTCCCTGTTTCTTCTTCAGGGAGAAGGGTGCGGGAGGGGCACGGGGAGTCATTTGTTTTCCCGCTTTGATACTCTTCCATTTATCAAAATGATAATTAGGTGCAATTAAATGGCAATCTCATTTGTTTTGTTCAGGTGTGTGCCGCTGAGTTTTATTTTTTTATTATTATTTTTTAAATATTTTTGCCGAGGTGTCTGTGCCGTTGTAGGTCAGTCTAATTAGAAGGTGTGTGCCGAGTGTGTTTGGAAAGGGTGTGGGGGGGCACAGGGTGGTCCGGGTGATTGAGGGGAAAATACATGGAGACGACATTCGGACTGTTCAGACAGGGGATGTGCGGCGCTGTGATGGCAGGAACGAGAACGGAATAGTTTGTCCATCTGGGTCGGCAGCACAAAGAAGCAAAGTGAACTTTTTAAGTGAAATTAGGTGTACAAAATGTAACGTGAACGCTACTCCCGACCTGCATAATATTCCTCTATTCCTAGCTGAATGCCACCATGTGTCTACGTTTGTCTGTGTTTGCTTGTTTCTCCATCTTGTTTTTTTTTTGCACTGCACAGAGTCTCATCCGTGGCTTACATCGCTGTGTCTCGTTTAATCCCCTGTATATTCAAAACTCTCTAAAACAAAAACCGTGTCCTCTCCTAATCCCGTGTGTGACGTCCTCTCTGGCCTCCGCCTGACCTTTGAACTTACTGTGTGTGTTCCTCAGGGGAGAGGCCATTCCGCTGCCAGCTCTGCCCATACCGAGCATCTCAGAAAGGGAACCTAAAGACGCACGTCCAGAGTGTCCACCATATGCCTTTTGACAACAACCAGTACCCAGACACAACGAGCTTGATGCTGAGCCGGGAGCGGCAAGAACTCCTGGCTGCCAAACACTCACCAATGCCACAACAACAGCAGTAGAGACCACTTGATAGACCAGGACTTGGGACCATACTAGTCAGGGAATCGCACATCCTGAAAACATCATCGGCCATTCCTAAAAATCAAAGGACTGGAAGTAGGACCCAAGACTCACGATAGACTTTCTGAGCCTCTCCTCTTCACCCGTCATCCTTCAATGCCCTGAGAAGACTTTTCTACTATGAAGGCTCTTGTAGTTTTGGGGTTTTTGTTCCTTCTTTTTAATAAGAAGCTAAATACAGCAGTGCTAGGCCATTTTAAAATCACAACGCGGGGCTGCGGCAGAGACGAGTGTCTTATGTACTAACGGGAAGAATTCCTTGTGAAATTCTGCGGTTAGAAATGTAGGTGTCGGGTGTGCACACAGGTGAAGAATGAAATGTAAAGTTGTCTCCTCAGCGCGAAAGCTGATTGATCTTTTGCTTCTTTAGTTTGAAGGTTGGCAAAATTAAGCAGATTGTGTGTGTAGTTTACATCACCTTAAAGGATTTCTGAATATGGAAGCCCTCAAAATTCAAAGAGTTACCTCTTGCTGCCATTTCGGAGGTACCGACGCGTGACGTTGCCTCGTGCGGCTTTTTACGAGAAAAGCAAAGAAAAACTGAACTTGAATGCAACCGCTAGCGTTTTAATCAAGGATCGTTGCATTGCATGGCTGCTGTAGTTGCCTCCCTCTTTCCCTTTGGTTTTGTTTTTTAAAGCTTTATTGTATAAGAGTTTGTTGCATTCCTCAGGACACCAATCATCGGAGGTGAGATGAGAGAGAAGATGCTCGGCAATTCCTCAACAGACAATTGACGCATTGCAAGTTCATTTTTCCTCGGGGGTTCATGAAGATGAAGACGTTCATTTGTCTGCGCACGTGCGTGCGTGTGTGTGTGTGTGTGTGTGTGCGTCTGCATGCACGTGTGTGTTAAACTCACTTCCCTCCACTCCACAGTGAAATGTTAGGAGTGCAATGACCACTCTGAGGCTGTGTAGCGGATGATTAGAAGGACAGAGAGAGAGAGAGCTGGAGAGAGGTAAGGATTAAAGAGAGAGAGCGAGAGAGAACGCTAATGGGGGTGTCTGCTTTAGTGCTCATTAAAAAGAGTGTGCGTTTTTAATAGCCTATATAAATGAGCGTACCATTTTTATGGTCATTCAATTATTGTCAATTTAAGAGGAAGGGACTGAGTGGAGGCAGTTTTCCTCCATAACTCCATCGCATTAGGGAGTGTTTTTTCCGACTCCCGACACTTCTGACTTTGAGTTCGACTTGACTTCAAAACAGCGGGGGACGGCGGGAAGACGCTGGCTCCGACCCGTGCGCTCGCAGAAGAGAACGTGGCGCCGCAAGTGTTAACCAGCAAAGATGCATCTTGATTTCATATCGCTAAAGGGCAACACTGACTCTTTGGCCTGTTGGTTTTTACGCGACGAATGCTTTGATACCAAAACCAACCCGGTCTCTCTGGTGACGGTCAGCGGCACATCATACCCCAGCATCAATGTAACCTGATTCAGAAACAAACTTCTTCTCCACTAAGTTAGGTTTATGTTTTTGTGACTTTTCTAATCTTGCGAAATGCCTCTGAAAATGATTCAAATTAAACAGGCTAGCTGTTAACCCCTGTTTCCAGTCTTTGTGCTAAGCTAAGCTAAGCTAAGCTAAGCTAAGCTAACAGGCTGCTTGCTGTATATTTAGTGGAGATCTCAGCGAGAAAATGAGCAATCTTACTCCCCAAAATGTCCCGAACGCGTCCTTTGAGCAGATAAAGCGGACATATTAATTCGGCACGTCCGACATAGCAAAACAACCGGAGACGCAGAGCTGATTTTGTTACCAAAGCATTTAAGCACACTAATGAGCCAGGCTTCCCACACTGTCGGTCTAATTTCTTGAACGGCGGTGTGAAAGATTTGCATTCTGGGAGGGAAAGAGTGAGGAGGTCAGAGAGACGGAGACAGACAGAGAGCAGCCAGGAGGTCAGGTGTGATGAGACGAGATGGAGACGTTTTGAAGCCTACTGAATGGTCGAGCCGTCGCAGCCTTAACACAGGTGTGTGTGTGTGTGTAAGAGTGTGCATTAATGCGTGAGCATTCTTTTTCAAACCTCTCCACACTGCGTGAGAGGTTGACTAACTCCTGTGTACTCCTGCCTCCCTCCACCTCCTTTGCGATGAAAGCCTGTTTTTAAGTTCAGATGCTGGGACGCTGTTCTCCGTGCTGTTTCTCTCCTCACCGGCCTCGACACGTCGGGGGGGGGGGGGGGAAGAACAGCAGGGCAGTTGAAAGCAGCTCAGACTTACAGAGCAAGAGTGGAACATGTGGAGATATATTTTTTTTTTCTTTTTTCGTAAGCATAAAAATCCAAATTTCAAAACAGTTGAAGATTACGGAGCAAACAGAGTACTGTACTTCCCATCTATTTTGAGACCTCAGCAGTTTTTCCCATGATGATGATGATGATGGTGATGAAATGGTTGCTACACCAGCGGGTTGTTGAGTTATGCATACGACGTTGTGCGCTTGAATATGCCTAATAATACACAAATGTGTACATTTGAAGGTGTGGGTAGTGAAAATACTTGAAACGGATACTCTAGCCTTCGAGGTAGTGTAGTACTAATACCAATGTTGTACAGAATTCCCTTTAAGATTAACTCCTCAGTTATGAATTTGTACTCCGAAGTGTGACTTAGAAAAGCTATGAAGCAGGAGTGACTGTATATAGAAACTGTTTATCTGTAATCCACTCTTACCAAACCCTTATATACAGCGGTAGAAACCAAATGGCATTACTAGTGCACTTAGACTAGGTTACTGCTTTAACCGTTCTCGTTTTGTCCGACTCTAGCTAAGCTTTCTTTGAGAGTGTCTTTTGAACGGTGCCAGCTAACACACTTCAATGTCATTTCTGCTTTAGAGGCTGTTTTTTTGTTTTTTGTTAGGATGATTCCATAGATATTAATGACAAATGATTTGTTCTTTGGCGGCTGTTTTTTTTTTTTTTTTTTTTTTTTTTTTTAGCTCCGTTTCCTCATTGAAAGTTTGATAATGCTAGGTGCACCAGTGCTTGATTTTTTTCATAAAGATGTAAGAGTGTGTTTATTGTCTTTCTCTTCGCTAAACTGTAGGATTGGTTGAGTAGCTCGTCACGGCCGGTCCTCCCAGAGGGGCTGGCAGGCGCTGGGTTTTTATCATGCCTCTTAAGTTGTATTATTTGTGTCCGTATTTGCTTTTTTTTTTTGTATTTGTTGTGAACTTCATGATTAATTTACCTTAGAAGACATTATTATTCCAAATGTATTTGGTTGATATCTGTATTTATTATCACTTCAAAAAGGATTAGAGGACAGAGGCAGACAGGAGCGTTTGTTTAATTTGATTTTTTTTTTTTTCCGGGGTTGTTTTTGTTTTTATACCGTGTAGTTTTCATGCCAGCAACCGATGTGAAAGCTCTACCTCGTCTGAGCCATTCTCAGTTCTGTTACACTTTTGTACATCATTTCAAAAAGATGTAATGTCATGTCCACAATAAAGACACACAAAATGGCACCTGTTGGCCGTGTTTCATGTGGGCGTGCTTGTTTGTGTAAAATCTACCTCAGCCACTGTGACTGAACACGTCCAAGTTTAGATGAAAAAGCTTCAAACAGATTAAGCCTTTTGCAAATGATCTTTTTTTTTTTTCTCCCTTTTACTCACACTACTGATGAATTTACAAACAACCAAAAAAAAAAAATGCGCCGTCTCTTATTAAAAACCGGGCATATTTTAAAAAATGCTTTTGTGTGTCGCTCATACAACGTATTCTTGCCATGGGCGCTCACTGTCGTCACATGTTACTGTCAGCGCTGTGCACACAAGCTGCACTGGCATATCAATCCTAAATATTCACGTCCACAATTCATCCTTCAGTACACAGAAACGTACAACAAACTTTGATTTAGGTTTAAAATGAAGTGATATACCCTAATGCTACCTGAGGTTAGCATAGCCACCTTGTAGAAAGGCAGTCCAAAATGTTCCCCCGAGGCAATAATTCAAGTGAGAAGTAGCCTACATTTCTCATAGACATTCGGACTTTTTTTTTTTTTTGTTGCAAACAGAGGAGTTGCCCCCTAATGGCAATAAAAAAAAAAAAGAACGCAAGCTTCAGGCACCGGCTTCTATTTTCCGACCCGGAGGTTGCCGCATATGTTCGCCTCGCTCAGAGGCCGCTCTTACCATAATTACACTACTAGGGCCGACAGAAGGTAGACGGAGGCTGGCGTCACCATGCCGGAGAACCACAGCAGCCTTCGGGTAGCGTAAAAGTGCAAAAGTCACTCGATAGAGCCGGTGTTTGGTTTGTCTGTTCTGGGCTCCTGTAGAAACATGGCGGACTACGAACTACTATGAAAACACAACCATTCTTAGTTTCAGGTAATTAGACACAAATGAAAACAAAACAATACAGTTTTATATTCCATTTCTGCGAATTACCCCAAAATCCAACACACTGGACCCACACTGTTGTGTTTATATGTTGTCCCGGCACATCTGGGTTTCCTCCCTCAGTCCATACACATGCAGGTTAGATTTACTGGAAGCTCTAAATGACCAGATTCCTATTCATTGATTCAAGACCATGGTTGCATATAGTGTGGAGCATCATCTACATATAATGTATATACTTTCTGGATATTGCAAAGGTTGCAGAGCCTCAGATTCCTACCAGGCCTTTTTATCTTCCAGTGACCTGGTGTTGTTCACTCTAAAGTAACAAACAGCCTGTCTGCTGGGTTGTTTTTTTATTCAATAGGGACTAAGTTCCTGTTCAACAGTTAGTTTAACCAGCTCCATTGTTGTGTGAGCCAGAGGTAAGACAAGCCACATTCACCTATCTGCAGTTTTCAGAGCTTTACTACTGAAAAGAAGCAGCCTGCTACAACCGAAAACCATACATTGTTATTATAACTTTAACATTTACGGGACACGTGTGGAATTTCTGGTATACCGATCTATTCAAACGTGGATACAACAGATGTGGTCAAATCTGCCACTTCGTCCCCAACAGCAACGAGCTAAATGTTAATTGCAACTATTTTCTAAAACCCACGGGGCTCCGATTTGGCTCCCCACACAATTTCCACGACCTGCAGAAGACAGCGAAAGTGGTCGTGATTCATGAAGATGAGGTGCAAACAGATCAGACCTAAGCCACACTGCAAGCTGTTCCCTTTCATAGCATGTGACAATGTTTGATGGATAGCGACTTTGATCTGGGTCCGGGCCCGTCGGCACCTTGATGTCCATGTGTGGCCGCGCGGCGGTTGAAGTCGAGCTGCCAAGCAACGGCGACGAGAAACCCCTCACCCTTCAACTACGAGGGACCACCTAGGGATTCGTCGCTACTCTGCCAGTCTCTTTCATGTTCGGTGTCTACGCGCGCCATCTGTCTGTCGGTTTGAGCGACGGGTGAATGACAGGTTCCCTCTGAGAACATGGCACATAACGTTAATGCCAGGCAGGCCCGCGGGCTGAGAGAAGACTGCAGCTGCCCGTCACTCTTCCCAACCTCGTCAGTCACCGGCGGAGGCAGACGTTACGGCCCTGAGCTCCCTGGAAAACCTGTTCGCTGACATCTCTTCTCTCTGTCACACAGCGGAGGGAAGCCGACTGACTGACTGAATGACTGACTGACTGAGTGAGGCGGAAAATACGCCGAACGTCAGGCCGACTCAAGATTTGATGGATAGGTGCGGTGGAGAACACGGTACGATGCGCTTTTCTTTATTTCACGTCTTTATGTCGCAAAAAGAAAGCCGTTGTTGTTCTCGTCGGAAGACTTTGCTTTTACCACAGGGTTGTATCTACAGATAACTTTTGCGTTTGAGCAGAATAGGGAGGGGGTTGTCATGTTTAAACGCTTGTCTATTCTACCTATGCAGACGCATAGAAGGGGCTTTTGGATAGACATGTCATTGTGGCGGATATTATGTGACCGTTTGAAGGATTTCGTGTTTCATTCAGAAACATATTCTGATCAAGGTTAGAAAGGCTAAAACAACATTTAGACTTCCAGGGAACATAAAAGGTCATCAGTGAGCTTCAAAGGAAACGCTTTTTGGATCGCCGAACAGCACAGGAAACCCGTTCCCTCCGCACCTTTTTGAGTTTGGATCTGAGAGGGCTGCGTCTGACAATTTTCATAACTTTACCAAAACCCAAATCTGACAAAGCAAGCCCATTTCACACAGGCCTGACGTAAGAAAGTAGGCAGGGTTTACTCTCTTCTTTCATTCTCCACGCAAATACTTTCATCACTTTCCGTGTTGTTCAAACGAGCGCCACACCAAGAATAACTTCAAGGAGACGCTGTACAAATACGTGGGCCGTTCTCCCCCATTTCAACAATATAATATGACAGCTTTTCACCCTGCATTCCAATTTGGCCATTGATAACAGTTCTAAACATTCTGACTTTAGATGTGCGTTACATCGCACAGACCGTCTGACAGACACAGAACCCCGTTTGGGACTCTTTGCATGAGACAAAGTTTACAGAAAACACATCTGATCAGGCATAAAACTCACCATTCTGTGGCTTCACCACAGTCCAGCTCACAGCCGGTACCGAGACAGTCCCAAACGGGGCAAAGCCGTCTCTAAGTGAGGGGGGGGACACAGAGACTCCAACACTGCAGTCCAAACTTTTCCCAAATAACTGAAGCAACAGCGATCAGCTCACTCCTCCTCCGTGTCGGGCAGGAAGTGATGAGAAGTGAACCTTCAGGTGGGCCCCTCCCTTTCAGCCAATCAAACGTGAGCCTCTGGGAGGGCTCGTTGAAATGATCAAACATGACTTCACGCCACACATAACGCCATTGAGTTCACTCAAATATCGGTAGGTGACAATCCTGTCCTCCAGAATATTGGTAGGGACATGTCTACTTGACCCAACAGATGTAGGGACCAACTGACAAACTGACAGGCCGCCATCCTAACAGGTATTAAGACTAAAAATCCTCCCGAATAACACTTGATTCATTTTCTCCCGATCGATGATAGAATAGCAGGCCAGATTCTCACCTTTGTTACAGGACACCATGAGCACACCATCCACAGGTTCTCTGGTCCCTGTAGCGCTGTTCCTGCAATTTAAGAATGAACTGAAGTCACCCCCCCCCCTCCCCTCCCCCCTCCTCCTCTTCTTTGCATGCAACCCTCTAGAGCTCTGCTGTGGACCGTCCAAGGCAGAGGGCATGATCTATATCTGCCACCAGGGAGCACTATCCCTCTCTAATGGCTGCTAAACGGCCTTCCTCAGGAGGACAAGGGGCCACATCGCGGACCGAATGGCACTCGTGCGTGTAGCTGTGGCTGCGGCAGCGTGGGCGGCGGAGGGGGTAAATATACTTAAAACACACTACGGCGCGTATCAGCGCGGCAGCCTTGACTACAGTTACCACCAGAGAGTCCGACTCCTCCGCATCTCCCAGGCAAAAGGCCAAACGCATTTACAACACTTCAAGTGTCTGCGACACAAGAACGCCCTCACCACTGTGAAATATGTAAATATTGCACTAATCAAAGGGTTGTGGAATCGCAAAATGCCACGGAAAGGTTATGACCCGGAGCCTGTGCTAATAGGGGAGTGAGGGAGGGTGGGGGGGGGGGGGAGAAGGTGATGGAGGGAGAGCTGGGGGTTGAGTTGTGGTGGTGGCGAGGGGAGGGGAGGGGGGGGGGGAGTTGAGGAGTGACAGCTACCACAGGCGTTTCTCCTGCCTGAGGAGGACCTTCACATGCTGACCTCCGCCTCCTGCACTCCAACGCTCTGACAGTAATGAATAGGAAGGGGCTGTTTATGCATATCAAATGTTATTTACTCTGCCACAGTCAACTGTAGCCACAGAGGAAAGAAAGAGAGAGCAGCAGAAAAAAAAAATAAAAAAAAATAATAAAAACACACACAGGATATTCCCAAAGACCGTGGGCTGCCATTAGAACAATGTGGACAAGAATGCAGAGGCCTCTGCGGTGCACTGAGGTTAATCTATCCATCGCTATGAATTACATGACATGGTTTTTGTGGGGCTCCAACTCGACTTGCTTTTAAAATGCCGCATTGTTCGCTGCCTTGATTTCTTTCCAGGACCGGAGTGCTTGACAGATACGGAGTACCTACATGAAAACAAGCGCCTGTGAGCACATAAGCGAACTTGACAATGAACTCCTCTTGATATCTAGCCCACATGATTATTTACTTCAACTATCTCCCGCTCTACCAAACTAAAGTCTATATCCAGAGACAGAATCGAGGGGGGGGGGGGGGCTGTTAACATACATTCTAGTCATGTAAGATATTTCTAAGCAGGATTAATTCTTTTCCACATTGACATGATTGGTCTTAAATAGCGCAAACCTTAAAGCCAGAGGGAGGAAAAAGCCTGAGCGGAATTATTCAAGGGAATGACGTTCGACGACAGGCTCATGAAAATAACCTTGAGGACGAACAATGAAGAGTCAGCCGCCAGAAAACGTTTGTGTTTTTCCCCGGCACTGCGTTTCATCGTCGCCGGTTTTTACGACTCGGCTTCATTTCCCATCGCCCCTTGTGAGAATTAAGTTGGATCTTAAGTATGTAAATGAGAACCTATTCGGTGGCCCCCACCCTCTCTCATGTGAATCCCAGGACAGACCATGACATTTAACATTGCCTTCACTAATTTGTGCTTAATAGCCAAAAAGTGATTAGAATTAACATTAATGACATTTCATATGTCTCCCCTTCTACATTCATTACCCCTTCTCTGCTGCTGATACTTAACCAGCTAATGCTGCTGCTGGCTGCTTCTTGCAGCTTAAATTTCACGTTACACTTTTGGCAGAGATCTTTCAGTCGTCCTCTTTTACTTTTTTTTTTTCTTCTCCCGGTCCTTTGCAGGAAGACAACAAGGGAGGGAGAATTAAAGAAGGGGAGGGGGGGGGGGGGGGGGGGGGAGTCGTATAAAGCCTTTAAGTTGGGAATCTATTCTATCGGTCACACCCCCTTTACCAATTGACACGAGCATCGCGGCAGATTAAGAAAAAAAGGGTGGGGGGGGTCATCTCTTTTCTGGCTCAACGCCTGTTCCATCACCCTCAGCCCTTCTTGTTGAAACAAATGCCGTCCGATACCCTTCATCTCTTCTTCTCCTTCAGCGGCTCCAACCTCACTCCGCCGCAGTTTTCCCCCAGCAAAGCCAAATCACAGAGGATAACAGGGCCTGAGGAAACGCTGGCATTTTATTATCATTCTTTCACTTAGATCTGTACATGGAGGAGATTATCGCGTGAAAAATGAGCATTGTGTTGCCGTCAAACAGGACAGTCTCCAGCAGCCCCTCCGCCCTCCTCTCCGGTAATTAGTGATGGTCTCCAACCTTGTTCAAGGGCAGAGAGCTTTTCCCATGCGTTTCTACAGGGAGGTCATACGATCCCAGAGCGAGCGAGTGACGAAGTCAGCATCAGCCTCCACGGCTACAACATGGTCATCAGATGACGGTAGTTTGATCGCAAATACCTCTTTTGAGAGAGGAGGGGGGATGCAGGAATGTAAGCCATCACACACTCATGTGACCTTTACTTTTTAAACTTAATCAATTTCATTAAGTCCAGTGGAAGTTCGTATTGTGCACGCTGTTCATTAGATGAAACTTGGAGGGCAGATTTTTCCCAAAAAATGTTAAGAGTTGTGAACTTTGTGAAGTTGACAAACTCACGAAAATGGATTTGACCTCATGCAAAAAAAATAAAATTGTAATATAAGAAACGGTCAATAAAATGAGTTTAACCAACTCCAAAAAAGTTTGCATAAGAACCAGACTTAATTAAATTGAGTAAGATTTTAAATAAAAACTAAGAGTTTGAATTGAACTTATATCCTATTCTTCTTCTACAATTTACCATTCAATACGTGCAATCAAATTAAGATAATTAGCTAACACTTTAGCAGTATCATTTCTAATCAGCATTGTACTGTAACAGTGCTCCAGAATAATTCCAATCATATAAACCAAACGGTGGTTTAAATGGTGGAGCAATTTGAGTTGTATAAAGGCACAGAGACCATTAATTAGAGCTTTTCTGCAGCTTCATCTGATTTTTATTACATCGCTTGTTTTCCCTCACTAAGATCATCGACTGGAGGGCAGAGTTTAAACACCTTTTTTTTTTTGTTTGTTTACCACTACAACACCGCTGTAATACAAGGATGGAGGACAGAGGTGGCAGGGAGAGAGGAAAACACAGAGGGACGATGTGGACAAAGAGGCTGTGTGAGTGCAGGGGTGGGTGGGGGGGGTGGGGGGGGTGGGGGGTGGGGGTTAAAAGGGTAAGAAGAGCTGGGGGTGATCACGGGTAATGGGCAGGGACCTGGCCGCTGACAGACAGGCCAATCTCCCGCCTGGACAGACTCAAGAGAGATGTGTCAGTCTCCGCCGGCACCCCGGGCCAGCCGCCACCGCCGCACCGCTAAACGTGTATTGGCAAAGTGTCGGTGCCAATGCCATTAGCCAGCATACTCACATTCCCCTGTAATTTTCTAAAGGGGCTCCTCGTTATTGGCCCCTCCGACGGGTCGAGTGTTTGAATCCTGGTTCAGTTTTAATGGATGACCGGTGGTAGTGAGCGGAGGAGCGATTTGTTATCGCTCTTACAAGACATGTCCACATGCATGCAGGCACACACACGCACACGCACACGCACACACACACACACACACACACACGCGCACACACACACACACACACACAGGATCAAAAGAGACACCATTCAGTCTAGCATTCCAAGCTAGAATTAATTTAGAAATGTAAAAATGTCAATAACAAAATTGATAAAGTCATAATAATTGTCCTCACATGCAAGACCGAAACATTTTTGTAATTCTTATTCAAGGGGCCTAAATGAACACATATTCACTAATCCTCAAGTCTGAATCATAAACTGCCTTAAAAATAGAAAGACCTCGTTAAAGAGAACCACAATGTTGCTGGTGACCTTGCTGGTGACCTCTTCAAAAATCTAAACTATCTACAAGTTGTCACCAATAACACCAGAAAGAGATTTCCCATTTTAAACCTATATAACATATACTTCATTTAAATAACTGATCCAGGCCCAAAGAGGTAAAACTAGCCAACATTTCACAGGAAAAGAAAATGTAAGAAGAAATTCAAACTTGTGAAGTGAAGCTTTGTGTTCTCTTCTCTCCTTGCCATCAATCATCTCACAACCCCTCAGATGTATCTCGTGACCCCCTGGAGGGGGCCGGAACCCTAGTTTGGGAAACACTGGACTGAACTACAAACTAAAATGGTGAGAAGCAGCTTCACCTCCACCAGCTACAGCTGTACAGTGATACTTACCATTCGTACTCACTGTCTCATGCCAGATGTCTGCAGATAGTATGATACTTTTTGTACATTTTGCTGATAATACCTCTGTACTACATGAGGAATATCTTTACAATGATGTATTTCTTACTTAAACTTAAGAGAGTAGGCCACTTCTTCCACCTCTGAAACTCCCAAACTTGCAGCAGTTCTTACAAATGTAGCAATAGAGCAGTAAGTACAGTACAGACGCCTTTCAAAGTAGTTTGGAGACTGACTTCCAGTGCTGATCTGAGATCTGGCCTTTGCCAATCAAACCTCACTCGTTAGCTCAATGAGGCAACAAGGACAAACTTACATGTAGACTGATTGTGATCAGCTTTTAATCTTGATTCTAATCTTTCAGTTTAATTCTCTGTGGATCGTGATGCAGTGAAGGAATGAGATATTTTTACTTCCTCTTGCCATCTGTGACCCAAAAAACACATTAAAACCTCCAGAATTTTCATGAGCAAACGATTGTGAAGACGTCTTGGACTCTAGTGGGATTCACAGCTTTGAACGTCTCTTTCGCAATTTTTTTTTTTTTTTTTTACAAATCTGCTCTCTACCTTCCAGCGACATTGCCCGTAGTGCATCGAGGGAATACAGCCTTCATCGGGGCCAAGACAAACACGCGCTCGAAAACACACACGAGCCACCACAAAAGTTAAATACGGGAGCAATTTAGCTCCGCCGTAATTTGTATACAGTGTTTGACAACCTTGCTGGAGAAGTTTTCACCCCAGAAATGCTAAGTAGTCCCAGCAGGAGTCAGTCAGGAAGAGGAGAGGGGCTCTTTGCTGTTTAATGTATTCTTTCGGCAGCCCAGAGGCCTCCAAAAACGCTGCATGTCTTTACAACCCAGTGTATACACACACACACACACGCTCACACACGCATGTACAC
>NW_027176694.1:1686750-1755535 GCF_023349555.1 Cebidichthys violaceus
TTTTCTTCCTCTTCTTGCATTTTGACAATACATTTGTTGTTGTCTGTTGTTTCCAGATTCAATTCAAGTTTACCTTTTTAAAAGTTTGGAATGTTTTATCTCTTCATTTTCTTTCCTCTTGAACCAGATCGTCGCCAGAATTGAGGAGCGAAAAGAAAACAGAAAATTCGCTCAGGGCGGCTTAAATGTTTTCCAGTCGAACGCCTCTTGTTTTTTTTTCCAATCGGGGGGGGGGGTGTATGCGGCATGACGCTACGAGAGTGGAGGTGGTGCTGGTAGAGGAGAGGCAGGTCAATATGAGTCCTAATAAAGCCTGAGTTCATTTCCCCGCTGCGCTCCCCCTGGCCACCAGCCGCTCCATATACAAGTCAAATCGGCTTTTTGCCTCCCAAAGCTCTGTGATTTATGACCCCGGCTCCATTGAGCGGACCAGCTAGTTTTCATTTTTGTTAAATCACGCGGCCCCTTAAATGAAACTATTGATTTAAAGTCAGCTTACTGAGGATTTAATTTGTATTTGGAAAATTAAAGCAGGTAACGCTTTATAATTTCACACTACACTGGAGTAGAACCAGTTATCCGCCATCCCAGGACCCACCGTGTCCCCAAGAATAGACGCTAACCCCCCCCCCCCCACACACACACACCAATCCCCCCCCCCACCCCACCCCTTCGTTTCTCCCTCCATCTGGTTTCACCGGCCACTTTGTGTGGCTATTAATGAATTTTGGACAGGGAGAGGAGGGATTTATAGTCCTGAGACTCCAGTCTGGACCGTCCCATGCTTAGTGCCCCTTTGCTCAGGGCTGCTGCCACAGCACATCAGCACTTAACTGCTGTCCCCCCCCCCTCCCCTCCCCCCCGATTTCCTGTGACCTTGACTCGCCCCGGTGTTGTCTCAACTTGACTTTCCCAGTGGTCAACACCTCTCCGGCGGCTGTCGGGATGCTACCCGTCGGCGTCACTTTTGTCTCGGAGAGACGAGAAGAATCAGGTGAACGCGTTCTTTTATCAGCGTATCAAAGAGAAGGCTCTGTGTCGGTTTATTTGTTTGTTCGCTGGTTTGTCACCACTGTTCCACTTTTCACGAAACTTGGGGAAAATGACGCTCCGGTTCATGATAAATCACAGACGAGAAAACAGTAAAAATATCCTCGAACGACATTCTGGTATTTTCAAAATGGCACGGCGGGGGGAAGCTACTTTGTTACTCTCTCCATCACGTGCGATTCCTCAGACACCCCTGCCTCCCGTTTTGACAAAACTGGGAGAAATGATGCATATCACCTTTTCAAAAATCACACTTCCCGGCCAAAAGGAGGAAGCTGACAATTACAGCTCAAAACAACGGCGACACATGTGTTACTGATTGTCCCTCGTTTGTGGGTGAGAAGACAGGCTCACTGTCGCCTTGTCTCAGCTTTGTCTCCGGGTCTGTTTCCGCCGTCTCCTCCGCTGACGCCGCGGCAGCCTGGCATCCCTCCCCGGTACCCCTCTCTCTCTCCTCCCCCCCCCCCCCCACTCCCTCACCCCTCACCCTGCCATAAGCTCCTTCACCAAGCCCCTCATTAACCCCTCCCTTTTCCCCTGGCATTGAAAAGGCGCTGTCTTTAAACCTGTCGCCGCATCCTCAACAGAGTTTTCCGTCGTGCGTGTGTGTGTGGGCGGATGGGTGGATCCCTTTCCCCGTGCCCCCGCACTGACGGTTTTATATTATATTTAGTAATAATAATCACAGTTATCGCGCCTCCTCCTCCTCCTCCCTCCTTTTTGTTAGAGCCTCCCGTGAGCGGGGCAGTGGGACGGCATGGCTGTCTCCCTGGCCTCCTCACCTCCGAGAGGGCTGTGTGTGTCGCTCACCCTCCATAAAGGAGAGGGAGGAGCGGCGGGTGGGGGTGGTAAGCTCTAGGGTGTCATTAACTCCTTTCTTCTCCCCAGGAGGAAACAGCGGTTTGACTACCATGATCCTGACCCCCCCCCCCCAATCCAGCACCCCTTGCCCTCCCCAACCCCTTCACCCTTCTTGCTTCCTTCCATCCTCACGGCTCCCAAGCACCCCCACCCCCCGGGGCTCTCCATAACTGTTTATTAACACGTCTTTGACTTCACTAGACTCTTTAAACTGAGCTCACCCCTCCACCCACCACCTTCACTCAGACGTCACTGGAAGCCTTCCCCTTCATTATCAGGGACCTGGCAGAGCGCGGAATTCTCAACCTTTTAGCTCGGTTCATGTCGGGGGGTGGGGGGGGGGGGATTTCCCTCCGCTTGTTTTTGTTGCCCATTTCTGCCTGTAGAAGTACAGTACACAAGTGTTTTTACTTCATTAAATATGGAGAAAATAGCAATATTGTGTTTTGGTCCAGCAGCATGTTAACAAGCTGTTCTTACACTGTAAGCATCATCAGTTATAGTCACTTAATACTATACCATTAACTAAGTTGTCATAATATCATGTATTTTTTGCAGATTGGGTTGTAGTGTGCATATCATTATGTAATTATTGTTATTATCTTTACGTTTGGGTCAGGGTCAGGTCTTCTAATATGGTATCAATCATAAATGTATACATATGTATTTATTTAGGGTCAAGCAGAGCAGCAAAGTGCCACAGGTAAGATGTAAAGTTACAGTTTAACTGTGTATATGAATATGTCATCATTATGCTGCATGTTTCGTTTAAGGAAAATCTGTGTCTGCTTTATGAGAACATTTTGTTCCAGATGAATGAAATGATGATGAACGATGTTTTCATCGGAAACACGTCATCGGCTATTACAACAAAATATTTATAAGTGGGAGTGTGTGAGAGTTAGAAGACGTTCCGTTGGGTTATAGAGGGGAGAAAAAAAGTAGTTATGAAGTTTTATAAAAGTGATTCTTTTAAAATGTCTAATGAGCATCAAATGAAGTTAGGTTACAGGTATGATAGCGGGTGAGTGTGTACACTGAGGCGATGATTAAATAAAGTACTTACAGTACACACGTTCCCACAAATGAGTAAAACTACAGTAATTAAAAAGCATAAAATAAATAAATACAAAATAAATCTCCATAACCCTTTAAAACTGTAACATCCAGAAGTTTACAAAGTTTGAAAATGTTTGCAGTAAATTAACCACATTTTAGTTAAAATAAATAAATAATAAATACAGTTACAAATACACAACAGATTGTGTGCGAGGTTATCCGGGAGACTTTTTATGAACGCCATCAATCAGACATTAAGTACAGCTGTCGGTCAGGCCTGGTTCTGATTGCTTCTGTAACCGGAGGAGGACGTTTGACTGCTTCTGGGACGATCCAGGACAGTAGTAGCTGACTGACTGTACGAGTGTCCCAGAGGGACGTTGCACAAGGGTCTTTGGGCTGGGCTGCCAAGCGCATATCTCTCTCTCTCTCTCTCTCTCTCTCTCTCTCTCTCGCTCTCTCTCTCTCTCTCTCTCCTCCCATAAACATCACAGAGCGCTGATGTCTTTAAAAGGCCCTGAATGACATCTGGGAGTGGAGGAACACTGTGATTAATCGCCGCGTTGATTCTCATGGAAATCACCCCGGGTCGATGCCGAAAGAGAGGAGGAGGAGCTGGAAACCGTGTGAAAACCGACTCCGGCCAAACACACAAAGATGATTGCTCGCGAGGGGATTTTCACGTTATCGAAAAAGGGAACGGCCCTCCTCTTGTGCCAATGTGTTAGTCCACATTTCAAATCTAGAGCTTACAAACTGCAATTTGCCATTTGTTTAGGAAATGGCAAATGGCAGTTTCTCATACAACTGGATGAGAAGACGTTTAAACAATGTCCTGATCATTGAATCCATCTATACAATGACTCTGGGAGGAGTGAGACAAGCAGAAGTACATGGATCTGTTTTTCTATTTAAAAGCCACTTGTATGAATCAGCTCTGGTAAAAAAAAAAAAACAACTAAAAAAAACATGTACATCATGATTGAGTGAGCAACATCAATTAATGACACAAGTGTTCGGCTGTAAATGTGGGATTATATTTGATTTAATGGCAATGCTGGCTACTGTGTCAGTGAGTCTGATTTCCCACAGGAACCCCCCCCCCCCCCCCCCCCCCCCCCCCCTCTCCTCTATCTCTTGTAAATGCTGTGCATGTACCGGCTCAGGTAATTCATCCAGGGGGATCATTCAAATAAACAGATCTCAATGATAAATGCAGGCTTTGGAAAGACATAGACGGATGTGCGTTCTTTTAAAAAAGGAAAAAAAAAAAAGAAAAAGAAAACGGTGCGTGCCACATTTGAGAAACTGGAATTCACAACACTACTTCTTCATAACAAAGCCTTGGAAAGTTGAGGCTGACACCACCAAAAAATGAATGAAAGTTCAATGGCGTTCTGAATGTTTGTCAGGAGGTGTAGTTTATACTGTTTGGCATAACTGCCTTCCACAAGCCATAAGTCTATGCCAGCATTAAAAACAAATAGCCGGACTCCAAAAAAAAAAAAAAATAGCAGGGAAGGAGGAAATTTGCCCGAGTGAGGAATTGATTTTGTCTGGCCCAAGAGAGTACTTGGTTCTTGGTCCCGGCAGCGGGAGGGCTCCGACACGTGTTTTACTAACAGGAGAGCAAAGGCACCCATGCAAAACTATTTTTTAACAGCGCCCGGAAAAATCACCCACTCCTGTGCACCATTCTTTATTTCTTCTTTACGGACGACACAATACTTCCCAGTCACTCGTCGCCGGAGGAGCGCCTCACGGCCACTTCCCAGATTTAAAGCTGCAGTGGTGCAACATGCCACCTTTCGCTATGCAAGCAGGGGGGAAATATTCACGTGCTGGGGTAAGATTTACAGTACAAAGTGAGCACAGGACTCTCACAGAAACAGAAAGGATTTCCCACTGGAGGCGTGTATGTCACACTGAACACCCCCCCCCCCCCCCCCACCCCCACCCCCGAAACTCCACGACCTGTGTAGCACATGTCTGCGCTTAATATGATGTTGTTAGGTGTTGTTTGCAACAGGATATTGATTTTGATTCCAAACGATTACGGCGAATGATAATACGATCCTCCCCGTATAATTGAATATCTCTCCTCTTACTCTATCAAAACCCAGGATACAGATGCAGTGTGTACGCTACGGCAGCTGTCACCGTTTCTGTCCACCTCAGCAAGAAGCGGCTGGTTTTATAGGGGCTGGTAAGGAGCGGAAAATGTGAATAAGCGAATTTGGAGAGCCCGACTCTCCTCTGCAGTGCTATGCAATTTGCAGTTTAGTGTGAGAGCTAAGTGGCTCATTTTTATGTGAACACCATTGTGTTCCTAACTGTGCAGCAAACAATCGTCGTTCCAAGGCAAAGAATGACACAATGTGAACAATGGAACAATGAGGGGCTTTTTTTTTTTTTTCTCTCTCTCTCTCTCTCTCTCTGTTGCTGCCTGGAGGAAAGAAGAAAAAAAAAATATCCTTACAAAACAAAAAAAACGCGCTGGTATAATTGTTTTCTAAGGCTGTGATTCGGAGATGTTAAGTATTTTTTTTTTGTAGTTTCTCAGGGAGGAGACGAGATGATGCTCTGCACAAAAGAATGTGAAGTGTGCACTGTTAGACACACACACACACACACACACACACACACACACACACACACACACGAGCACTCGGGCGTCGTGTACACGGGGAAACACACACTCAGGTGTGCGGGTACACGCGGTGCCGCCTGATGTCATGTGTGTTAGTGTGTATGTTGACAGGGATCAGCGATGGGTGTTAAAACATTTCAGGCCCCTGCTCTCCCCCACAGCCATAGCATTGACAGTGTGAGACCTGCCACTGAGCAGCCTAACCTGACACTATCTATCACTGGGAGCATGCAGGAGTCAATGCTACACTGCACACACCGACACACAATCTCCCTCACTGTCTACTGCACTCTGTCTCACTTCCGCCGCTTGGCTATTTCATTCCCTCCATCTGTATTTATGTATGTCTCTTTGTCCCTCTGCCGCTGCTCCTCTCAAAGACACTAAAAATCCACACTCTCACACACACACACACACACACACACACACACAGAGACACACACACAGTCAACCTTGTGCGCACACACGCAGTCCCAGAGATTCCTGGAAGTCTTGTATGCACGTCATAAATCAAAATGATCATATCAGTCTTGCGCACAAAGCCGTATTTATTGCGAGGAATGATGATACAATAGATTTCATCCTCCCTCTTGCTCCGCGTGGAGACACATTATCAGTTGGTGTATCAAACTTTTTTTGTGTGTGTGTGTGTGTGTGTGTGTGTGTGTGTGTGTGTGTGTGTGTGTGTTTTTTCGCTCTCAGTCCCACCCACCAAACACTTGACTCTTTCCAAAAAAGAAGAAGAAAGAGAAGAAGAAGAAAAAAAAGAACGCCCCCGGATGGCTCGTAGGCCTACATCTGTTTGTGATATACAATGTAATACAACGCCTCACCCACGCGCTACAATGTCACAGATTCACAGCACGACGAGGAATTGACACGTTGTACTTTCCCAGAAGGTCTTGCTCTTAACGGCGCCCCCTCCTCCCTCCCTCCCTCCCTCCCAACGCGAACCGACAACCCTTGCCCCCACCACCCCCACGCACCTCTTTCAAATTCTCACCCCGGTAACATGGACAGCCCATAATAGCGGACATGAATCTGCGTCTCCCTTTGCTCCAAACAGATGCTGGCTGTCCATAAATCACGGGCCTCCATTTTGTCGAGGAGAACAAAAAGCGCCGTTTCCGTGGGCCCGGTAATAATCCCCGCGCCCCATGTTGTGTTTTGTCTCTGGGCCGGCTCTCGTCTCCCCTCTCCTCTGTCACGCTCCGGCTTCTCCACACGCATTACAATAGGGGCAGCCAGGTGATGAATATTTGTGTCCGGCCTGCCGTTAAGATTTCATTAATCACGGCGAGACTTGAGAGCGAACGCGGCGTACCTGGCCTGGCGAGCAGGCAGCGGGCCTCCGCGCGCAACCTCCTGGGGATGAGACGCGCAGCCATGTTGTGTTGTGTTATGGCAGGGCTTATTTGTTGTATTTGTCTCTCCCTCCTCTCTTTCTGTCACGCTGTTTATGCTTCCAAGCAGCTTCGGTTTCTGTATAAAGAACGAATTCGCTGAAAGGGGCAAAAAACGAAAAGTTTCTACCGTCCGATGGCACAAAGCACCCCCGTGACATGTCAGCAGGGGGCTTGTTACGGCTGTGGATCGATACCGACTGAGTCGACAGATATTCGGCACAGGTGCGGAGGATTCAAGTCTCTACATATTTAGCGCCGCGCAATGATGGAAGAGCAGCGCGAGGATGTGACAGCAGCCGCGGCAGCGAAGAGCCAAGAATGAAACACACGGCGCAGTGATATCATTTCAAGATTCAGCACATTAGCTCCTCTTTAGGCAGGTTGGTTGGAATTTATACTTTAGCTGCTCAATCTGTTCAATCCACCGTGAAGTTATGAGGTTATCATTTGTGTTAATTACAGGCCGCCGTGACACGACGGGATGGGAGAGGTGGAGTAGTACTAATGTTGACTTATGTGGAGGGAGAAAGTTCCGGCGAGGCTTTTAACTCTTTCCGGGCGCCGACTTGTTAAGGTCACAGGTCACTGTTATTTGAGTCAAGCGGGGGCACTGGCTTTTTTCCAGCGTTTCCTAACCCTTTACTGTCCACATGCAAACATGTGTGTGTGGTTTTTTTTTAGCTGTAGGTGAGGCAATGTCTGTCAGTCAGCTTGCCCCGCCCCTTTGGTCCAGACGGAAGCGTCTTAAACAAGTGTTTAACGGATTCTTTTGACGTTAACAAGATGCTGACTTTTCTCTAGTGACATTTAGGTTCCAGTGAAACACGAACACGTTGATGCCGCTCCCTCAGGATTGATCGTTTTGGTGACCCTCGGCATCACGTGATATTCTTAATTCCACCACACTACTTAAGTGTAAAACCAAATACAGTGGTGCAGGGACCACGGGTTTCTGCAGGCTAACCCCTGAAGTTAGCGTTGCACTGGTTCCCTCGACAAAAAGCCTATAAGACTTTGTGTTATTGCTGAAAATCAGCTTTGCGTCAAACAAACATTTATGATACTTACTTACAACGCCGTGATAGGTCGACTGGTCGGCGTGATGGCGCTTACCGTATTTTTCGTACTATAAGGCGCACTTAAAATCCTTACATTTTCTCAAAAATTGACAGTGCGCCTTATAATCCAGCGCGCCTTATGTATGGTTACTTGTTGTGCTTATTGATCGATTTTATGTGGTACAATGCGCTCAAAAATCTGTCGAAATGTGTAGGTACGACGAAGCCGCTCCGCTCAATGGATATTCGGAGCATTACGGTACGCACGGGAGGCAGCGCCGGGCTAGTTACGCCACTATCTGCCAATGGATTGCTGATGCGTGGGCTGAGGTGTCGGTCGCAACCGTCGTCCGAGCTTTCACGAAAGCTGGAATCATCACTGAACAGCCAAGTACCGATAACGGCAACAAGACTGACTCGGAAAATGACGAGAGGGATTCGGGCATTCTTGATGCCGAAATCGCACAGCTGTTTCACTCAGACACTGAAGATGAAGAATTCGATGGATTTGTGGAAAAAGAATGAATCGATAAGTGAGTGTATTTTTCTGTACCGGTATTTGTTGTTACAACTGAGTTGAATAAAGTTTGATTTACCGGACTGTGTTGTTTTGCTTAATGCGCCTTATAATCCGGTGCGGTTTATGTGTGAACATAGACACGTTAATTCACAGTGCGCCTTATAATCCGGTGCGCCTTATAGTCCGAAAAATACGGTAGTCTCATTCAGCAGCTTGTAAGCAACACACTTTTAAAAGACACTTAAAACCGTAAGAATTCACAAGAAGGGTATTTACCGAGGTATTTTCTACCGTAGTACACCATTTTTAAATGTCTTCAGCTGGTATTAAGCACAGACCTTATTTCAGGTATCTAACCAAAAAAAAAAATAAACCCGTTAACTTCTAGACGAGAGAACCAGACGTGCAAAAATGTTCAACTCACTTCCGGGTTTCAGGACTCGGACTCAGCCTCACACTCTGAACTAACATGGTTAGCATGATCTGTACACATCAGCATGTTAGCGTTGTCTTTGTGAGCATGCTAGCATCTGAAGCACCGGTGTGCACGAGTGCCTCTCAGAGCCGCTCTCATCTTGCGTTCTCCCATCTTAAAGGAGTTTCACATCGTTTTGTTGTCTGAACGAGATCAGGCTTTCACATGTACTTGTTGACACGTTACATCATCAAAAACATTGTTACCAACGGTACTTATTTTTACTCTCTCGGCATCGAGACCTCATCCGAAGGTCTCAAAGGTTCATGTTAACAACTTCACTAAAACTTTTACCAACACATGACTCCAGGCGTACAACATAACCGCTGTCTTTCTGTCTCCTTTCGAGCCCTCTCTTCTTTCTTTCTTTCTTTCTTTTTTTTCTTTCTTTTACGGCGCTGGTGAGGCAGTAACAGATGGAGAGACAGAGTGCAGGGATGATGAGGACGTAAAATGTGCAACGTTTACTCATTTGCTTCTTTATTGTCTTTCGCTGCAGGAGCGGAGTGAGGGAGTGAGCGGAAAACAAACCGGTGGGTACAAGGACACGGGCCTCCCGAGCCTCATTCACCAACCAATCGGCCTTGATAGGATCCACCAGCTGCCAAGGATACACCGACTCCCTCTCTCTCTCCCTCTCTCTCTCTCTCCCTCTCTCCTTCCCCTCTCACCCTGCCTCTCTCGATCCACCCTCGCTTCCCCACCTGTTCTCTTACTGTCAGTCAATTTTGACTCTCTTTTCGCCATCTATTTGCACCCCTCCCCTCCGCTGCCCTCCCCCCTAGCCTCCCTTTCTTCCTGCCCGTAGCGCGGAGCGGTGATGGATAGACATGTGCCGGCGTACAGAGGAACCTATTTGGACTGGTGTGTCAGCCCATCTTTATCAAATGTTGCAGAGGTATATTCTCTTGCTATGCTTCATTACTCTGGAATGGCGAGCCCTGAAATGTTTGACTGCTCTGTCTTCTCTCCTCAGACCCTCCCCCCCCCCCCCACCTCCACCTCAGCGCCCCCCCATCCCTCCCTCCCCCCCTCCTCTCTCCCACTCATTTAGCGGCTGTGAGCTGTAGTGTTGGAGCTGTGGAGTGAGTGTGAGCATTGCTGTCTCTCCCTCCCTCTCTGGCCGGGGGAACACAGCGATGCCTCGGGGGGTAGATATCGATTCCATTGCATGGCTGAGGCGCTAACGAAGCCCCTCCCCTGCCTACCCATTCTCATGACAACCAGCTGCCACACCGGGCCACCATTGGCTGAGGCTCGACGGTGCCTCTGCCAATCAAAACGCCACCGACGGCCCCCTGTTTCTGGGCATGACCTCAGGATGACATCACTGGAAAGGCATTAAAGTAATAAAGAGCTCGGTAGTACAATACTGTAAAGGGCAGTGCAACATAAAGACCCATCGATCAGCACATACAGAATCTCAATTGAGGTGTTTCACTCTTGGTTGAATGAGAGGTCAGCTCTACCTCGAATAGCCTCTCAGGGAAAAACTTTTCTCTCACAGTCCATCTGCTCCGTCATAATATTCTCTGTGTATCTGCGCCGCACACCTTGTCGGTGAGCTCGGCACTAAATGCGTGTGTGGATGAAGGTATATCACCCCGCAGGAAGTGGGGATCAATAGCAAATCCTCCTGAGCTGGGGGTATTTCTCCAGAGAGGTGGGGACTCTAAGCCAAATCAATGAGGAGCAAAGAGTAGCATCTCAGACTCGATGGCAGTGCGGAATGATGGGAATCGGGCCGAAAATATGGCAACTAGCATAACGGAGAGGATGACGCCTGTCTGAGGTCAAAACAGAGCTCCAACTACAGGTGGAGTTCCAAAGCAGAAATGTCTCCTGCATGTTCATTGTGTTATTTTCCACATAACGTCAAAGAATGACGCCGAGTTTCAACCGGGTTGGCGCCAAACTGGAGCGCGGTCATTCAAGCGTTAGATTTGTTGCAGTCATATCGAAGCTCCTCCCGCCAGTCCAGTGGAGCCGGTGTTCTTCCGCCGGCCCCATTTGGACCCGACTGGCCTTTTCCCCAAATAGCCCGTTTGGCCCTCTAATCCACGACAGGAGAGGGAGGGGGGGGGCACGATGGGATCAAAGGGAAAGCGCGGAACCCTAAAGAAGCCATAACTCTGGGGTTTAATTGTGTTTCGAGTAAATGTCAGAGCACCCCAGACGTCTGGGAATCATCGGCCTGCCTTTAATACCAGTTATTGTCATCCTATCAAACAAAATCACATTTGGACCAAAATATTTGGAAGCATGCGGGAGATTCACTCCACACAGAGCACTAAATTAGAGACTAAATGTAAACGTGAAGCTGTTTTATGACACGCGCGGTAAACATGCTGTAAATTGGATTGTCATTGGTTCGCTCCTTTCAAAAGCTGCAGAGAAATGCGAGCGGGATGTTGAAGGCAGAAGTTGTGTTGATCATCCGCAGTGAGATTGCTTTATAACTAGAGTGAAACAGAGTGGCTCACGTGTCGGTGATAATTAGGACTATACTCCGTTTTTTGCATAATCGCCCAGAAAGATAAAGAGAAAGAAAAAAAAAAAAAAAGTTGAGATGAGGCATTATCAAAAAAATGATAACTGCGCCGGGGACGTTATCAATATATCTGTTTCACATCCTCAATTCTCTCTCATATTTTGACAACCTATATAGCACGTTTAACCTTCGGTGTCTGTTTCTCAAAATGAAATTGCACTGTGGAGAAAAAAGAAAAAAAGAAAAGAAAAAAGACTCATATTACCGTGAAAAAAGATGGCTTTTCTCTGGAACAATAAGCAGTCCTTGAACTCCACGTCATTAAAGTGAACGCCATCATTTCCTTTCATTAAGATGACTGTGTGCAGACACATATTGCAGTTGGAAGGCGAAGCTGCGGCAGGAGACTCATTTAAAAACCACCCTAATCTGGAAAATGATTCTAATGTTTCTCAAATGTTATATCCTCCCAACCTAGCATGGGAAACGCTTAAGAGAGCTGTAACGTTTTCAGAGTCTCCGCTTCAAAAAAAAGAAAAGAAATGTACCCGAGAGCTGCTTTACCCTGCTTTCACATATATTTCCAATATTTTTGACAATAAATATTGAAAAACTGAATAAAAGCCATATCTCTTTACCCCTGGGAGATTATGGTTATCGCATGCAAAAAAGGCCTCTCATAAACTCTGTTGCTGCTTCTGTTTTTTTTTCTCTCGGTGTCAGAGTGTAGAAATAGCCATGCCCTCTCCTGTTTGCCTCATTTGACTCAACGGGTGCGAAACAGTCCCTCATATCCTTGTCTTGTCTATAAGAGATGAAATGACTTTAAGACTGTTGCCACAGGCAGGCCGGCTGAAAGGCTATTTCAGGAGAAATGGACATGGACATAAATATCCTCACGGGGTGCTTTGTAATAAAAAAAAATAAAAAAAAACACAATGTTATGAAACGCAGTGAAACATAAAGGAAGAAAGAAGGAGGGGTGTGGGTGTGTGTGTGTGTGTGTGTGTGTGTGTGTGTGGCGGAGGGGAAATATCCATCAAATTAACACATCAGTGGCTTTGATTGTAATCTCTCCGCCCTGGCTCTCGCTCTGCCACGCTAGACAAGCAGCCAAACGTGATTTATCAATGCAAAGCTAATGGCATCAATATGAATCTAACTAAAAATCAATATTTCATTACCAAATTGTTAGCGAGAATGAAGAAAAATGGCCGCGGCCGGAGCGTTCTCCGGGGTAGGAGCATCTGGAGTTCAATGTGACAAGATGAGCGATGCGTGACTCGGGGCTCGAGGAAGGACACGGCGAGGACAGGACTCAGTCTGGGCACACTTTGAACTCTCTCTCTCTCTCTCTCTCCGTCTCCCTCGGCCGGCCCCGACAACGCTGCCTTCCACTTTATTATGTTTTCGCCGTTCACTTCCTTCTCCCTCTCTCCCCCTTTCATATCTTTATCACGCCGTTTCCTCTATCAATCTCCCCTTGTGTGTCAGCGAGGGTGTCGGCGGAGGACCACACAGTGTTTCACATTCCTCCTCAATTAATGACCAACTCGAACATGGAGCCACTCAATCTCCCCCCGCCACCTCACCCCACACACACACACACACACACACACACACACACACACAGACACACACCATTTCAATTATTTTTGCCTCCTTTGAAGACAAGTCAGCATTTTTTTATCTATTCCCCTTCAGTCTCTCTCTCTACCTCTCTCCCTCCCAGTGGATATATCTCCCAAGGCTCATCACACGTTCTCCTAACCAGCACTGCATGGCTTCTCCTGTAATGAGCGCGCGAGAGAAAGAGCAAGAAAGAGAGACAGAGTATGAGAGAGAGGGAGAGAGAGAGAGAGAGAGGGAGAGGTTGGGTTGATGGGTAAAGACACCTACCTCTGGACCAGATCACGCCTCCCTCAGATGTGACCTTCACTTTATTTATATTCTAGCTTTTAGTAACGAGTATTTATTAGGGAGGGCCTGTGATTGTGGCGCTCTGTCAGGTAAGTAATGATGCACCTTTGTGCTTGTGCAGCAGCCCCAGCTGCAATTAAAAACAAACACTCTTTCTCTTTCTCTCTTTTCCCTTTCTGCATCATCCGATCAACTCCCCCAAACATGGACACACACACACACACACACACACACACACACACACACACACACACACACACACACACACACATAAACACACACATATATATATATAACTCTCTCTCCCACCTCCAGTATTTTGGACACAATCCAGTTCTACCTTCCTCCTCTTCTTCCTCCTCCTATAGTCTCCCCCTATTGCCACTCGCTCATTTATGTGTCCCCTGGGAGGAGGTGGTAATGTCCGAGAGGCCCATTTCTCTCCAGCAGGAGCGGACAGGTCCACTCCTCCGAATGAAAAGGGGAAGGGGGTGATTGTAAAACATGTGTCATTACAGTGTCAAAACACCACACAAGCACAATGACTCCATCCTCCATCCTCCATCCTTCGCCTTCGATGTTTCGGAGGGGAATTCATCCCCTAATTTATGGCTCATGAGATAAGCATCCCTGAACTGTGTTGGTGTGCTAAAGGGCTGGCAATGACGAATATCATACATGGGCAGAGCGGCTAATATGAATGCTAATATCGCCCCTGACATACAGTAAATCGACCCCGGGTGTGAAACATATGCGGCTTTGGATAAAGTGTTCATGTTTCCATTGGTGGGAGATTAACCTGCGATGGATTTTATTGACATTTGCACACTGTGGAGCAGCAGTGTGGGAACAGGAGCGTGTGGAGGGGTGGTGGGGGGTTCTCACACAAATACAGCAGGAGTATAAAATATAATGAAATAAATCTTACCTTCCACTTAAAGCACACAAACACATGTACTCAATCAATATCTCCACCTTCTAGCAGAAACGTCAACAATCAAAGTCCTCTACTTAAAGGCACAATGAGTAGGATTTTACTAAAAAGCAAAAACACAAAAATAATCCCGCTGAATCGTCACTTATGACCCACCTGTCTGGATCTACTGAGACTCTGCTTTCTGCCCGGATTGTCTCTTTTCTTGTCATTATTATGCAATGTCTGGGACGTTTCTGGGTGTCAATAAAAACGGAGTGAACAGGTGTTAGATCTTAAGCACACACTCAAGAGGAAGCTGCCAAAATGGTGGACACTTCGCTTTGAACTCCTTCCAAAGCGAAGGTAAATCTGGGGTTGACCTTTAACCTGTCGGTGCTCTCACCCTCTCACCCTCTCACCGAGCCTGTCAGATAGTAAAAAGTACCCGAGAAGAATTGTTCAAATGGAAATACTCAAAATTGTACATGCAAATAGAACATTTTCAAATTGACTGCAAATGCAAAAGGCTCTCAAAGGGTTAAAAACACAATTTGAGACCAATACAAGTAATATAGTTGGTATGGCATTACAAAATGTATGTACTTTGGGTATTTAAAAAATATTTAATAAAAAGATAACTGAACTAAACACCTAAAGTACGACAAAAACAACACAGTAAATGTGTTTAGTTAAATGGAATAGTAGGAAAAAAAACATTTATACTCAATTTCATTACTGCCATATCCAGAACAATGTTAAGTTAGTGTTCAAATAGCTTCCTCAAGGCCTCCACACGATATGTTTCTTTGATGTTGATTTTTATCATGGATGCTCTAATGCAGAACAGGAATTCTTTTTAGTGATGAGTTAAATGTTGTGTTAAAGGACATATTGAAAACATTCACTACAGGCTACAGCCACACGGAGGCTCCTTAGTCCAACCAAGACGGCAAACTTTTTTTTTTTTTTTTTACTCCTTTCAACCTTGACAAAAGGCAGTGCATACCAGATCCACTCCAGTTCTTACCTTTCACAATAAAAGCTTGAGACATATGATATTCACATATTTGTGCCGTCATGCCGCCTGTAGGCAGGTTATTCCTCACTCGTGTCTTTCTGATTGAAAAAAGAAACCCCTCAGTCTTTAAATAAAAAGAGCATCACCAAATAAATGAATTATTTTTCAGTAAATCACCAGTGGACTTGTCGCTCGGGCTGCAAACAGCCTCACGGTCCTGTGTGGCTGTGTATAAATAGGAGTGCAGCAGGACTTGGGCTCATGTCTAAGAAATGAGGCTAACAAGACTTTCGTTTTGTCTTAATGAATAAATTAGCGAAGGTAATGCATAATACATCGATGATCCCATGTTGGATGGAGTGATAGATAATACATATCTTTCATTATTTATTTAATGACATTAACTTGGTCAGGAGGTTTGGAGCCAGGAGTCCAGCATATATAGAGCCTGATTAGAATAGCAATCAGGCTGAATCACCTTACCTCCGTCTTGCCCAACACAACAAGCAACCTGACCGTAAGAACAGCAAAGCAACAGTCAGTGACCCCCGGGAGACACGGACCGATCACATCCAGTAGAGGAGTTCTAAGTCCGACTACCTGCTGTGTTCATCAGCAAAGCAAAGCCGAGTCTGTCGCGCTGCTAACATGTCTGAGGTACCGGACTCCTGACTCTGCTTGTGTCTGACAGAGAGAGACCGATCAAGCTGGGGTCAGAGGGCGAGCTGGCTCAGAGACAGCCCAGGCTAAGTCACCGGTGCTCCAAGAGTCAATTATAGCAGCAATTATGCCATCAACATTTGAATCGTGTGATCCTTAGTCATCGCTCAATGACTTTCACGTTCAGAGCACGCAGACATAGAAAACACATTGATCTGAATCATGTAAATTCACAAACTTAAAGCAGCATCAACCAAAAGCGTGAATAGACGATGATGTTTTTAAGCGACTGGTGCCAAACAGGAAGTACACAACCCTCTGAAGGTGAAGAGGAGAGGTCATTTACACAAAGACGCCAAGGGAAACGTCGAGGAGATTCGAGTAGTGCCGTCGGTAAGGACCGAAATCGTCAAATCGAAGGAACGGCAAGAGACCACGCCGTCATTTGCAGTGAGTGAGAACGCATCTGACGCGGACAATCTCCCGTTGTGGAGCTACATCAACTACGTCCGAACCCGATTCTTCGGATATTGTCATTAAAACGTTGTTCGTATGAGGAAACGGCTAGAGTTGATGAAATCAATGAGACTGAACCAAAAAGACAAGTTGTGGGTTGAAAAACCAGAACAAAAGAGATGGATTGGGTGATGATTGGGTGCGTTTGTCACTATGAGTGACTTACACACAGTTCATATGAAAATATCTTAGTGCAGCTTTAAAAAAAAATGAATATTTTTTTTATTTTTTGTATTACATTTTAAAGGATCTTGTGTTGTGAAGCGAAACAAGGACACAAACACTAATCCAAGCTACAAAAACAGCGTCGAGTGACTAGAGCCAACAACTTCACAGAACTCACTCTTTATCATCAGATGAAACAATAAAGATAGGAAAGCTTCGTCTCAGAGATTGTAAATCTGGCCGGACAGCGAGACGTCTAATAGAGTCATTTGGTTAGCAGCGGTACCCCAACCCCCCGTCTCCTTCCTCTCCCCTGTAAGCGATTACAGGTTTTAATCAGCCATACAGCCCGAGACCAATTAATCGTGGAATAAATTAGCCAGTTTGGCCCGGACCTCGCCGCTCCACAATAGAAACAGAGCCGGCAGAAGAGGGGACTGGTGGTGTGGGATAGGGCAGGGCTGAGAGCCATGAGGTGGCGCTCATGAGGCTTCAGGAGGGGAATGATGGGACTGCAGTGTTGGTTCATAACATGTAATTTAAGGCTCTGTGACTGGAAAAAAATAAATAATCAACAGCCATGTGAAAGTCAATAGTTATGGTGATCAATAGGCAGGGACTCGAGGGGAATTGTTGATTCTGATTTTCCAATCTGCCGCTCTATCATATATTTGCCACATTTTATGACAGCGTTTCATAAAATCAGTGATTTCTTTTTTTTTTTTTTTCTCCACGATGAAATTAATAATGAAAAACATTTTCTGAGTAAATATAGATGAAAACCAAAAGAAAAACTCACGAAGGGGTACTTCATCCACAGATATCATCGATAGGCCCATAGCTGAAAATCCCTGACATCAGCATTCAAGTGTTCCATTAGAATTCCCACCATTTACCTGGGGTATCTAACCAATCAGTGGTCCTGAAGGTGGGGGTGGTGGAGGGGTAGGAAGAGGGCCTCTGGGGTTTATCTGTGGAACATTCGAGGGATCTTCATGGAGGCAGGCGGGATTTGATGGGCGAGGCACACTTTAGTGCACGGTGAAGGCAGTATGACTAATGTGTGGAATGGGACATTTACATAGGAGAGGCAGGCTGTGCTCGCAGCCTCCCAGAGGTATGTATGGCTGGCCCAGCTCTGTGTCTGCTGCCTGTCCTCAGGGCTCCCTCTGCCACTTCATTTCCATGCTCCATTTTAGATCAAGGCTTCTCTAATATTTCCACATTATCCAAGGAGGCAATCTAAGATTGGAATTTGATCCACTTTGGAGGGACGTGCCGTCCACCACCCCCTCTTCTTCCCTGGTTTTAAAGGCTCTCTTTTTTTTTTTCTTTTTTTTTGTTGTGTACCTGTGATGAGATTTAAAGATTCAGCGATTGTCGTTACGTGTAAACGCAAAAAAAAAGGAAAATCATAAAGAAATCCAAAACCAGCATTAAACTAATTACATTTTTCAACTCTAGCATGAATCGACCACGACGCCTCCGTTTCTCCTCTCTCCTCATTGTCACCTGTGACAAATTCCTCACACAAAACAAAATGATTTACTCAGCACCAGGAGACAATCACATTGCATTGTAAATTGAAAATTAGGCAGAACAACAGTAGGTATTTATTCACATCTTGTGACTACAATAACTCATTCCGCAGGAAGTAATTATTACCGACAAACCTTCTCAGCTTGAACATTATTAGTGCGCATTAACTAGCACTCCCCTTCGTAATTGTACATGGCAAAAGCAGCGGGTTGGAGGGTAAATTAGTGAGAGGGGAGGGCCAAAGGGAGAGACGGAAAGTGCAGGAAAGTTAATCTCGAAACGGAAGATTGAAAACTTGAGGGTACGGGCAGCAGGAAGAAGGGGCGTTGGGGGAAAACGGATGTAAATATGATAAACAGCAACGTGGATGATCTCCCTTTGGAGCCGCTCTCTCCTCTATACAATATTGCTGTTGTTTTAATTAGGTGAGCGAGAGATGCGTTTGTTGTGTGCATGTACTGTATACGACTATATGTGCATTTATGAAAGATCCCTTTTTTTTTTGTTCCAGGTGAGATGGATGAGGAGAGAGATGTAATGAGAGTTCCCCTGTGTGTTTCTAACAGCCAGCTAACGTTAGCGAGCAGCCCGGCCCGCTTCCAGCGCTCCTGATGCCTTACAAAAAGGAGACTTTACACCGTTTTGATTCACCCCAAAATGCAATATAATGTCCTCGAAGCATTAGAAACAGAGGAACCACAAAGAGGGGAGAGGAATTGCTTTCTGAAAGAATAAAACAGGCCGTTTTTTTTTATTTTTTTTTGTTCCTCAGTTTTGTTGAGGATTTACCAATACATGTAATGTAAATGAGGTTGGTGCAATTTCATTCATCCCTGGGGCTTGGATTGTGCTAGAAAAGCTGCACGTAAAAGAAAGACAGAGAGATAATATTTTTGCAGGCAAATTCAAAGCAGTTTAGTAGCAAGTCTATTGTGACGGCGGACTAAAGAGAATAGCACCTTCTGTCTACATTTGTCACATCTTTTACTGTATGCTTCGTCGGTGTGGATTTTTAATTGGTGTTTCATTTAGTTCTGCAGGATAAAACTTTATTTTTTTTTCCTGCACCCCAGCATCACTAAGTCAGTGGGAAGAGGAAGCATCTTCTTCGACAGACACGACCGATGAGATGCAACCCGATTCATCCAATCGAGTCATTCGACACAGACTGCATGGTTTCACGACGGTCCTAAATACAAGAGTTTACTGTTTACACTCTCAATCCGTATTTTCTCTTCATTTAATTATTTGAATTTAATCTATCTATCGGTGTTATTTGTTCTTTTTTAAATGTATTTTTAAGAATTTGAATGCATCGCGTATCTGATTCTAAATTGCTGTCATTTTATTGATTTTACATTATGCTTTGATCACATACGTTTGACACTTGATTATTCTCTTCATATCCATCTACTCTAATATTAGTTTGAGGTCTAGTGTTTTTGCGACCTCATATTATATTTATATTATATGCGCTGATGCTAGCCTGTTAAAAAAAGATGTTTAATATCAGTTAAATAATGGTGCATCATGTATACAGTGCGGTCCAATAAGAGCGCGTTGTATCTAACAACAGCAAAACTTAACAAAACTGAAAGGAAAGGGTGAGATTAAAGACGGTGAAAGGAAAAAAGAAGGACATCACGTGGCACCCTGGTGGCCCCGGGGTGAGGCTGCCAGCTATGAAGTGATGAAGCCCCCGCTTCGGTATAAAAGGGCTGGTAAGCCGTCGACATCTACATCTCACTCAGATCAAAGCAGTACAGCCACAGCAATAGTCAATGGTGGAAGAAATGTTAATCTGCGAAAGAAATCAGATGATCCGACTTCTATTCCGGCTGCAGTTTATTCCACTCGAGTGGCTCGACACATTTAAAGGCCTTCTTACTGAGCTCTGCTTTGAAGCGTGCACATAAGTAATGTCACTGTTGTTATTACGGGACAGAGCAGACTGAATTATCGTGTTGCCCATATGGCTGACCGACAGAGTCTGGAAACACACAGGAAATGTGAGACGTCGCCTGCTCGGTCGGCGAGCTGTCCGCAGAAGAGAGGGACTATTTGCACCAAAATGAAAAAAAATGCACAAGAGCACCGTTCCCTTCTCATTCAAGCTCCTTGAGCTCTGATAATGATTCTACATTAGCGGGCCCTAAACGCCCACGGAGGAAGCCAGAACGCCGCCTCGTCGCGCAATCAGCGATCTTTAGCTTAATATGGTCCAGATGGTGGAGGTGAGGATGGACGTCGGCATCAACCCGCAGAACCAAACGGCTGGACTGTGCACACAGCGGAGTCGTTCGAGTTCCTGGGGGACCACCGTCTGCAATACCATTAAAGAGGATGCAAACCTCTCCAATGCAATTAACGAGACCAAACACAGGATGTCCGTCCTACATGTCAACGTGTCACTGCTTGAGCGAGGCCTAACCGCATCACCCACGGACGCTTCTGCCTCTTCTCAACACCGCAGCATGGAGGAGTTGAGAGGTTAGCGCTGCCGCTGCCGCCCCGCCCTCCGTCAAAGAGCCGCGGGAACGGCCAAAGAAAAGATGGCTGCTGGTCCTTTCCAGCCAGACAAGCACCTATTTGACGTCTCACCCTCTAGAAGACAGTTCCGGTGCATCGGTGCACCGCCGCCACCTGCCACAGCTCTACAGCTCTACACCACACACACACACACACACACACACACACACACACACACACACACACACACACACTCCCACAAGTACACACACACATTGACTGACCCAGCTGTCTTACACCAAGCAAAAGATGAAAGGTTCTCATGGTTCCAACGGTTTTATTGGCTGTGACCAAACTGGCCTCTTTGGTCACTCAGTCACTTCAAATTCTCCACACTAAACCACGTGGTCACAATAGTACAAAGTACAAACTTAAAGGGGTATATTTTGACAATTTGGGAAATACACTTATCAATTTTTTTTGCATAGAGTTAGATGAGAAGATCGATACCAGTTCCATGTTCGTGGGCTAAATATGACGCTACAGCCAGCAGCTGATTAGCATAGCTTAGCATACAGACAGGAGACTGAGGGAAACAATTAGCCCTGCTTTTCCAAAAGTAACTAAATCCGACCGCCAGCGCCTCTGAAGCTCACTAGTGAACACGGTACGTCTTTGTAGGTTTGTTTACATAATGTCATTTGCAAAAAGGAAAAAACAAAGTGTGAAAGTAACACGTTGTGGCCTGGCGCATAACTTCCTGTCCGTCATTCCTGGTCGCCCCGGCAACCTCACTGTGACAACAAGACTGACCTCCGTTGTTTCTAGTGTGTGTGTGTGTGTGTGTGTGTGTGTGCTAGCTAAGCTGCCAGCTGTAGCTTCATATTTACCGGAGGCCTGAAGACATGAGAGCGGCATCAATCCTTTCATGTGACTCTCATGCAGTGTTCCAAAATAAAAAAGTAAAATCTTTCTTTCCTTCACAGCTACAATTTGTAAAAAAAAAAAAAGATAAAACAAATGCTGAACTTCCTGCCAAAACTCAGATCATTCCCTTATAAAGTGTACAAATAATGAACTCCCATTAAAATCTACTGCATCAGCAACATTTTACAAGTGTTTCCCTTCAAGATAGAAGTCTCAGCTTTATCCACATACATGTAGAATTCTATAGAAATTCATTATTTAGCAGAGAACAACACACACACACACACCACTCCATTTGCCTCTCAACGACGCTTGTCAGTCTTAGTTCTGTGTAACCGTCTTGTACTACACAGCACCAATTAACCGGGTCAGATTCCTTATGAAACCATCCCGCTCGCTCAAAGTGATTGATTGCAATTTTGATGGGGGATGAAATGTACAAAGCTCTGGCTATTACAAAGACCACTAAAAGAAGAAAAAAAACACAGAGACTTTTTTTTACTTTTTGTTTTTCTTAAGAAAGGGGTCATGAGAAAAACTGGCCACATCCTCTTGTTTGCTTGCATTCCCAGGGTGGATATCTTCCTTTTCATCTCGGCCCGCTTCCTCATTCACGTCTCGTCTTTTCAGTCGCAGGCCTTCCTCTCAGCAATGCAATGTTGCACAGCATGCAGCACACAGCAACAACAGGCCAATTTAGCACAGGGGGGGGGGGGGGGGGGGGGGGGGAGAAGTGGAGGCATTCCTTCTCAAGGCAATAAACACCACCGTTGAAAAAAAGAACCGAATTCTGGCTTGGGAAACCACACAAATGGAATCTTTTGATTACTGTATTGCTCCCTGTTATGAACTGTAAAACACACACCAGCAGTCAAAACATAAAGACTGTCAATTTGTGTAATATTGAGTATTAATGCATTATGATTTTAAATAAAATTGTTGAAAACGATTGACGGGATTATAGTAAGATTAATGCATCTATTGTTCTATTCATAACAAGGAGAAGTTTACCCTTTTACACGCCACAGTAGACGAGCTGAGAAGCTGCAGGACGTAATCTCTTGCAATGCAGCAGTTTAAGAGCGAGTGAGTGGCTTAAAGTTGTCGAGCCTCGCAAAGGCATGGGTGACACCGGGCGGTGCTCTGGCGGAGCGGGAACGGGTGCGCGGGTTGAAGCCTCCTTGACCCCGAGTAACGCGGTGGGTGTGGACGGGTGGGGGTGAGGGTGGCCTTTCTGGGGCGCTAAGTGCTCTGCTTGTCCAGCCATGGCAGGTGAACTGGCAGGGGCTTCACCCCGAGGTTGGAGGGCTCCGCACTGAACACTGGCACCGGATAGGGGGTTCTGGGATACATCCACACAGAGCATGTGTGTGTGTGTGTGTGTGTGTGTGTGTGTGAGCGCTCGTGCTTTTTGTAAGTGGGTGTGTTTGTTTGGTCGTACAAGTGAACATAAGAACACATGCTCGTGTGTGTGTGTGTGTGTGTGTGTGTGTGTGTGTGTGTGTGTGTGTGTGTGTGTGTGTGTGTGGACCGTGCCTCTCGGTGTTTAGCCCCTAAATGATGAACACCCTGGTAGTACCAGTTGACAGATGGGGACCCCCGGCCCTTTCTTGGAGTGGGGGTAACATGCAGACGAGTGTTTTCGGAAGCGGCTCGACAGGCTCTACACCGCCGCATCCCGGGGGCCCTCTGACCTCTCTGTCGTCTCTGAGGGGCCCTCCCGACCCTCTGCGGTGGCCTTTTCCAGTCGAAGGGGCACACAGCCCCTGCCCTCCCCCGAGGACCCTGCCTCTCTACCTGGCATGCGGGTGACAAAGAGGGCAGGAGGAGTCAGCGGATACGAGGGTTCACCCGGACAGGACAGAGCGGAGTAACAGGCCGAGCTACATCGCCCCTGCCTCCCGAGCTGACATGATACGAGCTGTTCTCGAGGGCCTCTTTGACCCGCTTTCCCTTCATGAGAAGAAGATAATCCTTGCCCACTCCAACACGTTTGATGCTGAAGTGTGTAACACCTTCTGCGCCACAAGTACAAATGAAACCCTGTCATTGCGGAGCTACAGATGAGCAATTTCTCCCTGCTTTGATTCCATCTTTTATATTTCTTTTGCTTTTTTTTTTTTTGCTGCTCAAAGTCGTGCACTTTTATGCCTCCACCTCACCATAAACACGTGTATGACAAGTTTATAATTGCAGCTCCAAATCGGCGTGTTGGTGTGTGCCACACGGAGGCAGAGGAGGCCATAATTGGCATTCCTACCTCTGTGTGCCAGCCGGCTCTCTCTCCTCTCGTCAGAGTGAGAGTTGACAAAGAGAGCGCCAAGCGTTTCCAATCCCACATCCCTCACTTTTTTCTTTTTTTTTTCTTCGCGGCCTGTGACGAGAAGAAGGCGAGATGTGTGTGTGTGTGTGTGTGTGTTTTGGATTAGTGTCTTGCTGCACAATAAATCTTTGTTAAACAAATGCAAAGCAGATGGCACCATGGTGTCTCCTCCGTGAGGAGAGAAAGAAAGAGAGAAGGAGAGAGAGAGAAAAGGAGAAAGAAAGAGGAAGAAAAAAAACAAAAAACACACGCCTACTCCTTATTCTCATCCTCCACAGACACACTGATCATGCACATTACACAGACGGTGACTGTGTTGAGCTGCAAAACACTTAATCCTGGAGTGGAAGCTAAAGGTGGTGTCTGAATTCTGACGGGCACCCAAACACATTCTGTTCACGAGAGAGAGAGAACATTTTGTTTATCAGAGGGGACTGTCAGCGCGCCAGTTGGTATTAATGATAGAGACGACATTTCCTGCCCCGGCACACATGGAGAAGACGTGGCCAGGACACGCAGCGCACTACAGCAAGGTACGGGGGAAGGTGGACGTCTCCGTTACGTCTCTACCTCTCCATGTAGAAGTGGCCTTTTGCTGCATGAGGCCAGCCGCGCTCGGGCCCCGGCTGTCGCTGATAGTTATGGATCCCTTTTCGAGAGGCTTGCGTGTCCGTCCCTCCGTCCCTCCGCCCCCCCCACCACCCCCCACGACACAAAAGAACGAGGAGGCCCCTGGGCCATACCGGTGCACGGGGAGCAGCGCTGCAAGATGGCCGGAGACGGTCGCGTGGTGAGACTGATTTGCTCGTCAGGAAGAGACACGGAGGAATCCAGTGACCAGTGTCCAGATCAGACAAGCCCCGCAGACAGCGGGAGGGGGGGGGGGGGGCTCGCTATTGGATTCAGGGCGAATGCGAAGAAAGAAAAAAAAAAACTCTGTTTTTACTTCTCGATGAGTTATTTATTTTTTGCTCATTATAATATTCAAACTGACATCATGTCCAGTCGGCCCTGTGTAAAACCCCTGTGAGGAATCATGGGACGCACATTTAAAACTAAGAATAACAGAGCGTGCATTCATAATTGTGATGATAGGTGACAGTGCTAGTGAGCCAAACATCATCGCAGACGACAGTGGCCTGTGTGTTTGTATTTGTATGCAGCCGCATAATACCGCACAAAGTGGAAAAGTGCTCCTTTGAATTACCACAACTATTGCTCACGGATATGAGACTTCCGACTGATTCCTAACTATTCTCCTTCTGTACATCCATAGCATTGTACCTTCACAGACTGTGGATTGTGATTAATGAACTTATTATGCGGCATACACCGGGGATTTGATTATTTACATATATTCAGGATGTAGCCAGCCTAATGGAAAGAGCCATTACCCATGCTGATGAACCCAACATCAAGGCGCTCGCCTCTTTCTCTCAAAAAGCGGAGACTCATCCGTGGCATATATTTTTAGACCGACTGGGAGGCCGGATTGAACCGCGTATTTCAGCACTGCAGCCTTTCCTCCTTTCATCTCGCCTGAAAATGGAGGGAAAGCATCACTTAACATTGCAGCTTACCACACAATTACCTGAGTACCTGTTCTCACTGCAATTACAAGCCCAAGACAAATAATTAGTCTGACAAATGACTGCTGGGCACATCGCCCTTGTTGTGGTTGAGCCGTGTAATTTGGAGCGCCGGCTCCGAAATGCTGGCTCTGTGGCAGTAATTAGCGATAGGCGATGTAACTTTACACCCGCCGAGAGTGTGAGTGTGTGTGTGTGTGTGTGTGTGTGTGTGTGTGTGTGTGTGCGCGCTTGCGAGCGCCACTGTGAGTTCACGTGTCACCGCGGCCTCGGCTGCAATCACAAGCTTCACAACCTGGAGACTGGGTTGCGGGAAATCTCTGCATGTCGGCCCCTGATCTCCCAGTCAGTGACACAAGACAAGCAGCAGCCCACCTGCCAGCCTGCCTCGTCTCCCCAGTGAGGGGCTGACACCATATTGTCAATGCCACAGATTGAACGGCCATTCTTTTTTTTTTTTTTTTTTTTTTTAACACAATCCCCCCTTTCGCTCCATCTGCCATCGTCTGTGGTCTGTCTGCACGCCTCCGTGTGTGTGTGTGTGTGTGTGTGTGTGTGTGTGTGTGTGTGTGTGTGTGTGTGTGTTTCCGCTCCTTTCCACCTCCCTTCCCTTCCCTCATTCACTCAGTCCCGGTTGTCACGGCTGACGGCGGCTTGTCAAATGTTCCCGCAGCCGCAGGTTCATCCATCATTAAACGGCTGAGAAGAATTGAAATCATCTCTATCAGAGCCCTCAGGTAGTGTTGGCGCCTTTGGAGACGTGGGTCTGTGGACTACGAGGCCTCTCGCTTGTAGAAGGCATCATTACTTCCACATCTGTCAGATTTGAGTAAAAAGGTTAGAGGAAAAAAAAACGAAACCTGCGCTGGCAAATTTGAGATGATAGAGTAAAGTCAGAAAAGTAATTTGAACTGTCTGCTGCGATACGTCAAGTCTCGCTTTCCTTCCCTTTGAAATGAACGTGTTCACACGATGTGCATGCACACATGGCTCAGCCCTTTCTTATTATAAATATACACAAACACAAACAAATAGTTCCCCCCCCACGCACATGTTTTGGGGCTCCCGCGGGGCCTCTTTAAGAACATTGGTTCTCAGAAGTAAAATGTATCGCAGGTGGCTTCTCCCACACGAGGGAGGAGATTTTTTTTGCAGGAACAGAGACCTGACCCCCTCTTCGGGGATTAAGTGCAGGTAAATCCGGGGTGTGTTCCCTGGCCGGGACCAGACAGCCTGGGAGGCCACGTCTAACTCCCCTTAGTGAGTCAGGGAGGCCCGGGAGCGCAAACACAGTAACCACTCATGCGCACACACACACACACACACACACACACACACACACACGCACACACACACACACACACACACACACACAGAGAGAGAGACTGCAGCACAGGTGTGGGGCCGAGCAAAACAATAATATTCCTAATTAGGTTATTTTTTAATCTATGGAGGCAAGGAGCCTAATTACTACAAGGTGTAAATACAGACGCTTCCATATTTACCGCTCATGAAGTAACAGGATGCTGAGGTAAAACAAAAGGGGAGGATCAGGGAAATGTTAAACGCAACACAGAAAAAGAAGAAAAAAAACAATGAGAATTAACAAACAAAGCCCTTAGTTATTCTTATCGTGCTATCTGATCAATCTATTTTTGTTCCTCAACAGCTCTAATCTCTCTCCCACTCCCTCCCGTGTTGCGCCCGAGAAAGATTTTTTGCACTTCAGAGATAAAAATCACAGTCTCCTCATCCACTCCTCTTCTTTTGTCTCCATTTCACACAACAAAGAGATAACACCCACGTGTGACAAGTCCACCCACATCCATCAAACTTCGCTCAAATCCGCCAGCAAGCGGAAAACAAAAGGACGACTCTTCCTTCACAGAGTGGGCCAGAGAGCATCGATCACTCTCAGAGAGGCTAAACAGCGAGAGACTGAGTGGAATGGTACGGACCTGTTATGCATTTTAGATTGACTTTAATCCACTTATTTGCACCACTTGTAGCAGTTGTTTTACATTAGGCTGAACATTCAACCATTGTGCGGGATTTGTATTGTTGTTGTTTGTTTCATTTAGGCCTATAAGATATATTACAGAGTCAAACAGCTTGGCCCGGGTCCAACACTGTGAAGTCTTCTTTCTGGGATTTTCTGTGGATCAAGTTGGTGTTCTGGTAAAATGTAGGTGGAGCTCTTTTTCATGATCTGATCGGCCACAGCTGCCGTAGCCGTTTGTGTTCCAGCTTCCTCTTTTACAAACCGCCGTTGATACTGCAATAGATGTGAAACAGAGGACCGACCCCCCCCCCCCCCCCCTGTACTGGAGAACTCTTCCCAGGAAAGTGACAGCAAGCGTTTACAATGGGAGGTGTAAATGCCTTTCATGTGCTCGAGATTAATCGATTAATACATTGATTGATGGTAGTAAAGCTAACTTATTACAGCTATGTCATTGGCACTGGTTACAGAAATAGTCCTTGTGCAAACTGTTGACAGCGTGTTCGGAAAAGTGAAGCCATCGCGGAAGTGCCTTAAAATCTTGCATTCTCTCTACTGGCCATCGGGGGGGCGACTCTATTTACTCTATTTCTACTTATGTTCTCAATTGCTAGTTTCAAGACTTCTTCAACTTTAATTTAGTAAATGATGGTCCCATTTAGAGTCAAATAGTCAATACAGCAGGCTATGCGTTAAGGCGTGATTGGCAGGTCACTACGGCTACCAGAGCCGTACACGCCGTCTCATCCGCAGACCAAATATGGTCACTTCTGTTCACTGGTTGCAAAAAAAACAAAAAAAAAACAAGACGGCAACGGCCAAAATGCAAGCTGGCGAAGGTCAAAATGCCGGAGTCAAGGCTTCAAAGCGGCAGTCCACAAACCAGTGAGTGACGTCATGAAGACTACGTCCACTTAATATATACAGTCTAAGGTCACAAGAGAACAAAGTTGGAAACCCTGACCCAGAGTAAAAGTGAGTAATAGACAGAGATCTAGCCGTCACATGTGCAGTTTTTTTTTTTTAGTTTTTTTTACATGAAGTATTTCAATGTATTTAATATTGTGCTGTAACTCTTCTGGGGCTGCGGCAGAGATCGAAGACGCAGATATGGCAACGCCCTCACAAATCAAGCTAAAAGTATCTGAATGGGTACATACCTAGAGAGGGTGGTGAGAGAAATGTTTCTCTTCTAATATGGACGGACCAAACCCGCAGCTAAAGCTCTCCAGCACGGCAAGAATTCATGGAACAGGACCGGGCCAGACAGACGGACTGTGAAATATGTCATACTTTCATTTCTGTAAAAATGGGCGGCGCCGTTACATAAATCCAAACCGTTAAGATCCAAGTGACGCGCACGGCGAAACAAAGACCCTAATACTCCACAACAGATGAGGAACCAGAAAGGCGGTACAACGGAAAGAGAAGAAGGAAAAAGGTCAAGGTAAACCGGACCGAAGATTTAAAATGTTCATCACAATCGCAGCTTGCCATCAGCTATTAAGCGTCCGGCGGCGGACAGCCACACAAATCCAGGCCTGACTGCCTCTCACAAAACCTCCTTATCTCACCTGTCCACCTGTCCCGCTCACTCGTCCATCTTCCACCCGCCGACCGCCGTGATTGCATCTTTAGTGTTACTACCCGAGCGACAGCTCTGCTGCAAAAGCAACATAAAGTCAGCCATTAAAAAAAAGTGTATTTATTATTTCTGAGACACAAGGAGACAGCAAAGAGGATTGCCTCCTCCATTGGAGATGATGGTAAAATCAACAGTTTATCAGCAGTCTGGGCCACAGATGTAGCAGGAGGGAGGGCCACCTAAATCTCACTTTATTCATGCCTTCATTGTGGATTCACATTTGGTCTGGCTTGCATACGATACATTACTCTGTACATCATAATAATGTATTCCTATCAAAGCGATGTTATGCAGTTAATGGTTAAAAAATAAATAAATGAATGCTTGATGCAATTTGTGCATTATGAGGAAAAAGATTACACGTTATCGGACCTTATGAATGTCATTTTAGGATGCCTGATTATCATTTTAGACAAAAAACATATTTAACCTATAGTCCTGGAGGGTTTATTATCTGCTCGTAATGTATAACATGCAGTTTGGATTCGTTGTTTGCTTACTATTTTCCTATAAAAGGAGGAATTATTCAGATAATGTACACAAACAAACTAAAAATAAAAAAGTAAAAGTAAAACCTACTTCCTGTATTAAACATACGTTTGCAAAACAACATGCAGTGTGTGGAACCAACAACAGGAACTGCTTTATGTGGCAGTTAATGAAATGCAACATATTTTAAACACTGATCGTGTGTTTTGTGTATAAAATATGGATCTACAAAATAAATGTAGTGGAGTAAAAGTATAAAATAACATGAAGATGGAAACGTACAAACACAATCCTTTTATTTTGTACTTGAAGACCTTGTAAATATTAGTAGTAGTTTTGCAAAATGTATTAATGGAATATCAGTGCCATGCGAGCATATAGGCGTGAATCAATAAATGCACAAAGCTGCACGCGGTATCTATATGTTAATGTGCCGTGTTATCTATAATTGGTTAACAAGACGTTTTCTGTGCTACAGTGCAGGCAGGGCCCCTCTTCCCACAGAACAATAGTTCAGTGCTCTTAAGCCTCACAATGGGTGTTTTTCTCCTGCTAAAACTGACTGTATTTGAGTTGTCTTGTTTGGCGCCGGGGGGGCGTAAAGGGCTCTAAAGTCAACGGGTGTCGTGCTACTTCCACCGGGCAGCCACCCGTCTCTGAAGCCAACATGCGTCACGCTTATTGACGGAGGAAGCTCCACGTGTTTCTGCAGACGGCCCCGTCCGCCTGCGCTTCCCCTTCGCTGTGCCGAGATCCATCCCTACAGAACGAGGTCAAGCCTGCATAATGACCCTAACGAGTCAAGATTCGCTGGATTAGATTATTTCAAACAGTTCGCCGAGCTACCGTTCTGACAACAAATATCCCCGAGCCAGAGAGTGATGGTCATTCCCTGGCTGCTTCTGACATCGCAAAAACAATGTGTTGATTTGGATTTCACGTTCAGCCGCTCGTCGCGTCCACACGGCTTATGCGGAGAGATATGTCATTCCGGGGGTTAGGCTAATTTCAGCCAGGCCATTTTAGATGATGTCAGCGGGCGCAGGAGAAAATGGAGCTGACCTCTCATGCCCCGCGCTGCTACGCTGCGTTAGACTTGCCGCTCACCAAATTTGGTAAATCTGCCGCGTTTATTCCCCCCCCCCCCCCCCCCCCCCACCTCCACCCAACGTCCGCTTCATTACGGCGCGTCTAAAATTTCGGGTGCGCCGTCCCGTGACAGATCGCCGGCCTCCTTTCCTCCTCCACCAGCAGAGCAGCGTCGTCCTGCTCTTTTAATGCAAAGTGATGGGAGGCAATGTGAGCGTTTGGTTCAAAAATAAAACACATCGCTTCCGCCGTCAGTCTCCTCTTCAGGAAGCATTTGGCGGGAAAAAACCCCCAAAAAAACCCAAACGTCGTGCTAATCTGCCTTGTCTTTGGCTGTAATTATCAACCCTATAGTATAACCAGGCCTCTGCCTCTCTCTTCTTACATTGTGTCTCTTTTGTGTTTCGCTTTTCTCATCTGTTTTTTTGTTCCCCTTTCTGTCTTTTGATTCCAGCGGATTGAAGAAGAACGGGCCTGATTGTCTCGCCTGAGGTAAGATTTCATAGGTTTACATATCAAAGTCTATAAATAGATAAGAGCTTTTGAAAGGGAAAGTGAGCAGAGAGGAAAGTGTGTGTGTGTGTGAGTGTGTGTGTGTTGATTTGTGCCTGCGAGTTTGTTTGTACGTCTCTATGTGTATGCACGTGTGTGTGTGTGTGTGTGTGTGTGTGTGTGTGTGTGTGTGTGTGGAGAGAGACAGAGAGGCTTTCCCACTTGCATACACAGCGAAAAGAGCCTCCACCAAAACAAAAGGGATTATGGCATTTCAAGGGTGTTGTGTTTGCTGTGTTTATTCACATAGCTCATGGGGCTGCGCAGGACCGGCAATGAATGTCAATGTCAGGGAGCGAAAACGCTGCAACACAAGATAAATATGACGAACAATAAACACAGATTAAGGCTGAATATGTCACGCCGCATCATACGCAGATCCCAAGTCTCATGACATTAAGTAACCCTTGAAAGTGTTGACATGATCATGTTAAAAAAACAAAAAAAAAAACGATGATGGTTGTTTGCTTTGAGTGTGCCGCCACGGACGTTCAAAAAAAAAAGAAAAAGGAAAAAAAAAAAAAGAAGCGATTTGTATGGATAGTTCGTCAAAATTCAGGTGTCACACCTGCTTAATCCGGTCCTGGAAGGATCAGTGGTGGTGTAACAGGGAGTGGACCATATTAGCGGCGATCATCGTGGGCCTAGAGGAGAGCGGAGACCAATGCATCGAGCACTCTAGTTGATGGAGGCGGTCTGAACAAACTAATTAGGCTGTAGTGAGTATGTGTGTGTGTGTGTGTGTGTGTGTGTGTGTGTGTGTGTGTGTGTGTGTGTGTGTGTGTGTGTGTGTGTGTTGTGCAGCAGGTGTGCACTGTACTGCAGGTGCAGCAATACTCACTATTAATGTGCAGGGAGTACAATATCTACGTAATCAAAATGATGCCTCAGCAAACACACGCTTACCTATACATTTCTCCCATTGAAGGAAAGAAGAAAAAAAAAAAAAAAGAGAAGAAGTTGGCCGCCTGAAAGATAAAGCCTAATGCGCACAATATTGCAACGTGTTAGTTAACAACTGTAGCCTTAACTTTAAGTTAACCGATTGCTTTTCCTCTCCCCCTGCTTCTTCTTTTTTTTTTTTTTTTGCATTTCCACATCTAATTACACTTTCATTCATCAATGTTGATTAATAGGTCCTGTGGCACGCCTGCCTCATTTTACTCTCAATTAAGCTGGTTGATGCATGTTCTCATCAAGCAAGATGCATTGGCCTGGTTTACTTGAGGCGCTATTAGTGGACACTGTAATTAGTATCCCAGCACATAGAACTTCCCCCACCTCCTGAGCCCCTCTCCCCAAGCTGCCATCCCTGGCCTCTTTTAATGCCTTCCAAATAATGGAGATAACAGAATAGATGAGGGACGAGCAGTCCGGCCCACGTTAATCATCTTCTTCTCTGCAGTTTTTTTGTTTTTTGTTTTTTTTTCCCCTTGCTTTCTTTTTTAGCAGAAGAATTATGGCTTGTAAAATCACCGAACTCCCAATGTCTTGACAGACCTCTTTTGTGTGCCAGCCACTCCAGCTCCTCCCCGCATTTCCCTTATCAGTGGAGAGATGTATGTCTTTATCACATTTCACACTCAAAAAAGGGAACAGCCAGCCTGATATATTTGCCAGTTGCTAAATGTGGGGCTTTATCGCAAATATCAGTCTAAGTTGTGCACATTAGCCCTCGCGCTCTTTGAGAAGCCACTTTAAAAGAGGGCTGATTACACGCTTGTTGCTGTCGTGATAGCAGCTTTCGGCGCTCTGGAGCCCCCTTTTTTCTCGCTCCAGCCAGCTTTCCCAGAGCGCTCCTCTGCCTCTGATTCCTCCCGCACTTCAAGAGATGTCTCTGAGGAGGGCCTCAGCAAAGGGCCCGGCTGGGCAGACAGAGACGAAAGGATGGGTGAAAGATGGAACGAGATGGAGAGAGATGGAGAGAGAGAGAGAGAGAGAGGCAGCGAAGGGTAATAAAGCAAAGAGAGGCAGATAGAAGAGAAGCGCGGCTACGCTGCTGCTGCCGCGTGGCTGCTCTTTGTGCTTTAGACGCTGCAGCGGTGGCCACGTCTCGTCCCCGTGTCTGCGCAGACGGCTCCCATGGGCCCCCGCGCCGAGCTTGTAAGAGCTAATTGGGCCTGTTAGGGTCAGCAATTAGCCGGCTGCTATTGAAGGATCGTGACAGCCGAGCCTTTCAAAGGCCCGTCATTCTTTTGGGGCAGAGGGAGAAAGAGCAGAGCGTAACACGGACAAGGCTGACGCTCAGACAACCAACAGACAAGCAGCAGAGGATGATGAACCAACAGGATATCCCACAATGCAGTGTGCTGAGGGTAAGGGGGGGGTGGGGGGGGAAGGGACAGCATGAGGCAACGCATCTCTCATTGACTTCAGTCAGAACCGAGGGGACTGATGCAACTTTTCTCCTGCTACAAAATAATGCATCAACTGGCACTTTTCCCTTCCTGTGCGAAATGAATAAAGTTTGGAAGTGAGATCCTCTCTTTGGTGTGATGTGGTGTGTTTGACTTGGCTGTGGGGGGGTTTGCATTCGTTTGGTGTCTGACTGGTGGTGCGGTCGCTCTGCTACTGATTTCATTGTTTGCTTCATTGTGCGACGCAGTAGAGGCTACTTGACCAAACTGACGTAGGTTCTGCAAGGACACGAGTCTGTGAGAGACAAAGAGAAAACCACACTTTAATGTTCTTCTAAGAATAGACGCCTCTTTTGTTTTTGTTTCTCTTTTGGGCTCTTTAAGGTCAGTGTCCTACTAACCAACACCAGAACCAACTCGCACACAGCGCCGGGAGGTTAACGTGTTCACGTTTTTAGGTTTCTGTTTGGTAATAATGTTGGTTGCCAGTATTTTTGCTTAAATAAATATTTGAATAAAGTTGATTTGATGAATAAAGAGGGATCCCACTTCGCACTCAGAAACCCTGAAGAGCAAAGAAAAGGGTCTCATGTTGACAGGATGCGGGACAAGAACCCACCCCGGCACTTAAACACCTGTAACCACCAGCACAGGTGGACAAGGCTTCAAGGTGTGAGAGCGACAGGCGGCAAACGGCCCGACAATCGCTGCAGCCATGCAGATACTGATGGGGCTCCCTAATGAATATGACAGGGGGGGGGTCATTAGCAGATTTGGCCTCTCACAACCCACAGCTGTCTCGTATTGTAAGACCCTCCGGTTTGTGTGCACTTGTGTGGGCGTGTCTCAGACTCAGGAGGGAGCATCTGCTGCAGGGTTACAGCCTACAAACGAGTCGCGGAGGTTTCCTTCTCTGTGTTTTTCTTTCTTTATGGCAAAAAAACCCCCGTTGTAAATGGAATGGCAGGTTGAGTGACAGGTGACCGGTTGAGAAATGCAGACGTGGAACAAAAAGACGCCGACATACAGGAAGCAGCAAAACATCAAATTCATTAAGTACGATGTGAACGAGTATTTTAATCTCAATGAAATGTTCATAGAAATGTTGACATTCGACGACACATCACAGTCTCTGTTGCACACTGAAAATCATAAACCCCAAAACTGTGCATGTCTTACCTCCCATTACTGAAGTATTGCTACAGGTTTTGATTGATATTTTAGTTTGGACTTTCACTTTTCATAATTTGTAATGCTTCTATGATCGTGCCATTCGTTCAGTTAATAAAAATGAAATTTGAAAATAAAAAAAGGAATATCTGTAGAATTGAGCTACAATAATTACGCCATCAATCTGCAGTGATATTGGAGGTGCACACTGCTTGAAGAGGTATACATATCTGAAGAGTCCAATAAAGTCATACTAATGAATCAGGCCAACCCTCTCATGGTCCACTGAAGAATAACATTAGAATAATGTCATTTCATAAAAGCAGTAAGCCACTCGATGCAGTGCTTCACAGTGATTTTAGAACAGCTCAGAGGCTTCGCTTCACGCCTAACAGCGCCTCTCAGCTGCTCTAAATTCACCGTAAAGCGTTGCCTCTCATCGCTTATAGCTTACATCAAATGGGACCTTTCCACCACGAATAGCAAACGAGGAGCGATATAGAGTGGTAGGTACACAAAAGGCGGCGAGATTACAGTGTATCCGTCTCCACGAGTGGCCCTCAACTCGTATCTGTGCATTCCCACGATATTGTGAGCGAGTTCAAAAGGTTTATCGGGACACGTATTTGTCTTAAAGAGCGGGAAAAGAGGACGCAAACGTATGGTTTCCGCCCGGGGGGGTTGCCATGGCAACACTGCCGTTGTTTTCTTTATGGCTTTCATTTTATTTTATCATAGAGGGAAGAGGAGAAGTTACAGTGCGCGTGTGTGTGTGTGTGTGTGTGTGTGTGTGTGTGTGTGTGTGTGTGTGTGTGTGTGTGTGTGTGTGTGTGTGTGTGTGTGTGTGTGTGTGACAGGTGGGGACTTGTTGTGCTGGGGGAGAGTGACGGGTTGGGCTGGATGACAGGCTGGCACAGGGGGCAAGCAGGACGGCGACTGAACATGCTCGGATCTGGGGAGAGGTGTCAGTCCTGCAGCCAGCCAAGCAGAGACACACAGGAGCAGTTAGGGAAACGGTGATTCAAGGAGGAAACAAACAGAAGCTCCACTTTTGATATTTCTGAGACCTGAAGGAAGTGAATAAAAGGCAGAGGGGAGGTTTTCTTAAAGCAGTACGAATAGTGCATTTTCGCTGGCTACTTTGTAGTTCCCGAATATAATGCGCTACCAAAAGTTGCTGGATTTAGATTATTCCGTTTGATCTCTGCCCTCTATTTTAATGACAAAAACAAGATTGAATTTGCTCTGACTGAGGCCACGGACTTGTTAAATGTGATCTCCATCCACGAGCGGTAAAAAAAGAAGACGTACCAGCTGTTCAAATTCATAGGTGATGAATCGTGCTGCAGGCTTCCAGCCATCATTTTTCACCAAAAAAAAAAAAAAAAAAAAAAAAGTCCTCACGGTCACAGTCCATTTTTTACATAAAACAGCATGAGGGGTTTTTTAAAGAGAGATGCTCCACTTGTAGTCTCTCTGAGTCATGGCTAAAGAGCGATTTTGCTTCAGCTTCATCGTTTACGTGGAGCAAGGGGGGAAATTAATCAAAGCTGAAGAGTGATTTTTTTTTTTTTTTTTTTTTTTTTTTTCACGCAGCTCCCTCGGAGAATAAACATCAATAAACATTACTTAATACCCTACAACACAACCCCGCAGGGTCCCATTTAATTTCACTGGTGGAGAACGCCTAAAGTGCTACTGTTTTACACCAAATTACATACTCTGAAAGTTTGAAGAGGCCGCTAGTTCTCCCACCCTGGAGAAAGAAATCAAATTAGCTCAAATAAAACTGTGTGTGTGTGTGTGGGGGGGCATACAGTACATGCAGCTATTTGTCCTTAAAAGTCCAGTTTGACACCTACGTTGGTTTAAGGTAGTCTACAAATATTGTATTCCCCCCCCCCCCCCCCCCCCCCCCAAAAAAAAAGACTCCAAGTTGGTACAGGAAAATGATCCATCGTGCACGACTCCGTTTGACTTTTTCGCACTTTTCCAGCAGCTGCTCGGCGTTCACATCACTTTGAGCTGCGGCGTGGCGTTCCCAGCCATCACAACACTTCACATTGTGCTTTTCACAACACACTTCTTTCTATTTTTTAGAAAAGGAACCACTTGGACTATAGATTAATTACAGGGGAACTACGCGACTCCTCACTGACGTGTGGGGTGACCGTGGCTGAGTGGAGAGCAGAGCCGCCTTTCAATCAGAGGGTCCCCAGCTCCTGCTCTGCTAGTCTCATGTCAATGTGTCCTTGAGCAAGACACTTAACCCCAAAATGTCTCCCGTAGCTGCGTCCACGGTGTGTAGATAGATACTGAATTGTAAGTCGTGCGTTTAAATATAAGCAATGAATGTTCTTGCTGCCCCGCTCCAACAAAAGAGCCAGAGCGCTCAACTCAGTTGTCTTTAGAGCATAATGGACGCATGCTGTGCATCGTTAAAAAAGTGTTACGCACTTATTTGCGAGTTCTGCAGCCCTGTGTGACATCTACATTTTGGAACACACACACACAGCACACAACACACACACACACACCTCTTTCATTCCAACCCCAGCGGTTCGAAGGCTAGCGAACAAGTGTCATTCCATGTCGGCGCGTCACGTGGGCGCTCCGTGTCGGTTCAGGAACAGGCGCTCTGCAGGCGCCGGCAGGTGTTTTCAATCCTCCGCGTTTAACACGGGTGTGACCTCGCGTCAAACATGAGATGAGCTCATCATGTTTTCCGTCGTGTCCCTCAGAAGACGTACCAAAGGAGTCTGCAGACACGTTTCGTCGTCGTTACCTCATCGGGTGTGATCATCAAACGCACCGTTTTCCTAACATGGAGGGAAGACCTCTGTTGAAAACTGTCAGTCACAGCTGTCAGGAGAAGACGGACCGATTTATGGCGGCGTGTTTGTTTTCGCTTTTATAATTTAGTAGGACAGACGACTTAATATATCTGAAGTATGAAATCATTTTGTACATTTTTCATCTTGTTGAAAAAAGGTCACGTGTTGGCCAAGTGCCAATCATTGAGAACCAATCTTCCCTTTAAATTGATCATAATTTGAAGAAGAGAAACACTTTATTGTCAGACCCTAACAATGCAGAGCGACCCTCTTCAGCTTCATGTCTCCTTCTCCACGCACTCCGGACGTAGATCAAGTTGTGTCAGAAATCCCTCCTATGCTTCGACGATAATTTGAAATGACCAGATAATAAATAACACCGAGTCTTGTCAGTCCCCAGAAATGTTATCGCTATATATGAGCAGGCCACAAAGTTTCAGCTGCAAATGATATCAGATGTGGAGACTAGAGTCCCTCAAAGTTCAGTCCTCAGAAAGCCTCATTAGAACACAACGGTAGACACGGTTGGGTTTGCGTGCTGACTAACATACGGGACTTCCAAGCCACAAACACTGTGCAGTACAATACAAAAGAAAAAAAAAAAAGGGGGGGGTCAGCTAATGCCAGAACTTATCCCTGCGCTGGTACCACACTTTAATTGTGAAATAGCAGAGCGCACGACAGCAGAGCGTTCTGATCCGGATTTCGCTAACGAGCTGCAGGAACCTGCATCAAATCACGGAGGGCTGGATCGTGACAGGGCTGGAGACATGAGCACCTGATTGGCGCGTTTCTTGGAAGATGAACACCTGTTCGTCCCTGGCCGTACATCCCCTCCGGTCCATCGCTTTTTTGTTGTTTTTTTTTGCTCCCAGAAGCCCCGGAGGGGGAGGAAGGGGCGGCGTGATGAACGAGCGGCACTGGCGAACACCCAAGGCAGTGATATCTGATCCGCCTCCCACATCCCAGCACAGGCAGACGGACAATGAAGGCGGGAAGAAAAAAAAAAAAGCGAAATATGTCACATCCCAGCCCTTCAAAACGAGTGGAAGAGATGAGAGCTGTGTTTCCCGTTACCCCCACTCCTCCCCCTCCTTCTATTTTGATTTAGGAGGTGAGCCACTTTATTAGAGATATGGAGGGGGGGGGGGGGGGGCTACCAAAAGATTAAGCCTTTAGCCACACGGCTGTTGTTTGAGAAGATACTCAATGATCACATCCAGTAAAACACATTTCTAAAGTTTACCCGATCGTTCAGCTGCGTGCTCACTGTCAGCACACAGACAATCTAGGCTTCTCTTTGCGACCTGAGGATCAGCTGAATGAATGCAGCCCGTTATGCTATGAATTGCAGGCGCTGCACTTAGAGAGCGCTCGGCGGTATTGCACACATCTATTTCTCCAATCTCGCCATTTGGATACGGGTATGACAATTATGTACAAGCTGTGTATTTTTTTTTTTCTTCTTCTTTTTCTTTTTTTCCTCCGCGAACAAAGAAAAGTCGGAGGATGTGTGAGAGAAATGTGTTCACGTAATAACACGGCCGCGAGGACGAACACGGGAATACGAGCGTCAGTAAGTGAGTGGTGTTTTTCTTCTTTTCGGGTGTTTACAGAGAATGTCCTTCAGACTGGATCCAAGCAGCTGTGTCAGCAAGCATCCTGCCTGCAGAGGGGTCTTTGATCAACACACCGACGCCCTACAAGCTGTTCTGCCGCTGACCCCGACCTCTGACCTCCGTGAAGCCCAAGGAACGCACAGCGCGTCTACGGGGATCAGCGAGGTGTTGCACGATTTTAACTTTTGTCCTACGTTTTTTTTGATTTTACATTTAACCTAAGAATGCATAAGGTACTCTAGTTTTAGAAGGCTGGTAATTGCTAACCAGAAAAAAAGAAGAAAATATGTGCTTCATAAGTGGGCACTGAAGTGACTTTACTGTCTCATGTCACTAAGAAATGGTTTAGAGAAGAATCTACTTCCTGCTATGATCCCTTCTCCGGGTGTCGTGTGAGCGGTTTTACCCCCAGGCCTTGCATGTTTGTTGGGAGGCTGCAGCGCGCTGCAGGAAAACGCTGCAGGCAGCACGAACCTCTGCATGCCACAAGAGGACAGGCACGCACAAACAGACACACAAACATCAGAGGATACACGGCCACAAAAGATCAGAAATGCAGGCATGCCACAAGAGAAATTACCCTTGATCCCTAAGCGTAGTACTTACTAACTACCTGCAGAACCCGCTCTTACATATTCCCACCTTCAGAGTTCCTTTACCTGCATCTACAGCCAGTTCTCAAACTTACAGGCATTTTCTTCTCCGGGTTGAGATTATTTGGTCAAGCAATTCTCTTAGAGCGTCAGTGGCTCAGAGAGTTGCTCAAGGGCACCTTTTGCAGAGGTTGCAGCGGAGACGAAGCACATTGCTAATTCGTCTAATTCTGGCTTTGAACCCGAGACCTCCCAGTCACGAGACTCATCACGTCTGATGATTAATATACTGAGAGAGAAGGAAAGAAAAAAAAAAAAAAAGCACGATTCAATTTGCGTCTTATCGTTACATTGCCTTTAGATAAATGAATAGATTGGTCACTTGTGATCATCTCAGTGTCACGACCCCCCCCCACCCCCCCCCCCCAAAAAAAAGAGACGGAGATGATCTTTAAAGAAACACCGATAAGCTTAACATTCACTGCACATTGCATTTCATTTCCTCCTCTGCGGGGATAGAATATCAAACAAAAAAAAAAAACATGAAATGTGTTTTAAATCACTGGAGGACGGTGACACACACACACACACACACACACACACACACACACACACACACACACACACACACACACACACACACACACGCACAGAGACAGAGAGAGACAGCACTTCCCTTTTCTTTTTCCCCTCCCTTGTACGTAATCTGCAGAACAATCACACAGCAGCCACACATCACAGTGACAGAGATGCACCTCCTCTCTACCTCTCAGTATCGATCTCCCATCCAATCTAAATGACCCTGTTAACCATTCCCTTAGCCCACCCCACCTCTCCTCTTTACTACCCCTCACAGCTTTGAGCCCTACTTAGCGGCAGCACTAACCCCCCCCCCCACTCCCACACACCCACCCACCTTAGTCCTCTTAGTTTAAAATGGCCCGGTGTGAAATAACTCACATCACTACAAGAGGGATGAGGTCATTAGAACATGTGACGCCCTCTTGAAACAGCAAGCATGATTGAAAAATCAATTTTGATGCCTGTTTTTTTTTTTCTCCTCTCCTTCACTCCTCTCTCCTCTCCTTCACTCCTCTCTCCTCTCCTTCACTCCTCTCTTGCTCTCCTCTCACCGCCGCGTCTGTGTTTGCATTTCTTTTAGTAATGCTCTCAATAACGCATTTCCACCGTGGAAACACTGAATCAAAAGACGTAAAACTATTAGAGCAACACTCCCTGTACTTCAGAAAGCCTTTATCTCAGTCTGTTTCTTGTATCGCTCTTCTCTAATTCTGGTATTTGAATATGCAGGAAGAATAAATTTGAAGTTGGGGGGTGGGCTTCGGAGTACAAACTAGGCTGTCACACTCAAATGATGTTGTGCTAATATGTTATCATATACATAACATAGCTCCCCTCTCAGCCATATATTTCCATCTCGCTCATTACTCCGAGCCTCTCGGTAGGACCGTGGTCTTTGGGGAGAGCAGCGGTGGCTTTGAGTGATTTCTGAGGGGTTTTTTGATCTTTTTAGCTGGATCGCTGCAGGTTAGTTCTTCCGCTCACCTCACATCTCCCATCCATTAAACCCGAGTCATTTTGAAGCGTGTTCTTATTAAACGGCTCCTGTGTTCTTTTGGTTGAATATTTTCACGTTAGAGACGCAAGGACAGGGCCTGCCCACGGCGAGAGAGGAAGGGAGGGAGCGAGAGAGAGAGAGAGAGAGAGAGAGAGAGAGAGAGAGAGAGAGAGAGAGAGAGAGAGAGAGGGGAGGAGGGAGAGAGACGTCAGTGTATTCTTTTTTTTTTTTTTTTCTCTACCAGCCGTCAACCTTGTTGGGTTCAGTGTAACTTTCATTAGAGAAGGAGATTTAGTGCACTTGAAAAGACAGATGAAAGAGTTAGAGGCTAATTATCAGGAAATTGAAAAAAGATAGATGTACTGCAGCGACTACAATTAGTGAAGCACAGAATATCAAAGACTTATCAAGAGCAAGCGAAAAGGCTGCCTTGAAGAGCGAGCACAATTAAGGCATCTGCAGCCCATGTGAAATGAGAGAGAAGAGGAGGAATAAAAATATGCCGGCTTGAATAGAAGTCCTTTTTTTTTTTTCTTCAACATTTCAGGGATGGGGGGGGGGCAGATGATATTAAATCACACTGTTAGACGAGCTTCACCCGCTTTGAGTTCTCCTCTTCCTCACTTGCCCTTCTTCCATCCTCACTTCCCCTCGCCTCTTTACATTCATAGTGGCTTTTCCACCCTGTGTGCCCCCCCCCCCCACACACACACACACACACACACACACACTTCCTCTGGATGGGGGTGATGTCTAGCCTCTGCTCTGACGGGACTCTCCTGCATGCTTCATTGCCTCACAAATTTGCACTGATCGACAGTCGCAGGTCACACATGCTCACAAATAGGTCATTTTGGGGCTGTGAACGTGGGCGTGTGTGTGTGTGGATGTGTGTGTGTGTGGGCGTATTTGTGTGTGTGTGTGTGTGTGTGTGTGTGTGGATGTGTGTGTGTGTGGGTGGATGTGTGTCCGCCCACTCTGCACCAAACATTTTGACACTGGCCGGTAACGTGGTGTACACCAACACTAGTATTCAACATACATGATTGAATCACACTGAGAACAATAATGCGGTGATTTCCGCGTGTGTTCATTTCAGCATCTAAACAGCAGCAACTCAGTTACATCTGGAACAATTAGTTCACTAATTGCTGAGTTGATCAAAGGAAAATTTGATCTGCAACTGTTTTGATAATCGAATAATTGTTTCAATCATTTTTTTCGAGTCCAAATAGTGAGAAACAAAAACTTGAATGAGAAGACATGCTGTTTTTTCTTTGTCCTATATCTTTGTATTTTGTTTTTTTTTTAGCTGTCGGCCGAACAAAACAAGACATTTTAAGACGTCTCCTTTTTTTTCCACATTTCTTTACATTTCAATAGAATAAAATAACCACCAGATTAATTGATAAAGCAAATAATTGTCACTTCTTTTTTCCTGATGGACAGCCACTCTGTGCTTCTTTAAAACAACAATACGGTCATAGCAGTTTTTTATGACGCGAGGAATATAAATGTCTGACTCTGTCAACAAAGAAAATCAGTCATATTGCAGTAATGACCGACATTAGGGGCGTCTTACTTTGCAGCCAGGCCGTGACTGTGACTCCTCAATATGTGAGAGATGCTTCGGGGTCTGTGCTCTTTCCAGACAGGCTTTTACATAAACTGCATGGCAGAGGCCTCGCCAAATCTACCATCTGTTGGATCTCTCTCTCTCTCTCTCTCTCTCTCTCTCTATCTCTCTCTTTTTTCTCCTTTATTACAAATATGGATCAAAAAGCACAGCCATTCTCAGACTGTTTACAAAACAAGAGCTTTTTGCTGGTGAGAACAGAGAGCTCAGTTAAGGCGAGTCGTCACGTTTTTTCTTCTTCTTCTTCTTCTTCTTTTTTTTTTTTGCAAAGCATTTGTTACCAGAGATCTTTAGGGATGCTGCAGTCTTTAGTCAGAGGACCTGCTTTTCTTGCCATTAGTAGAATGATATAAAACATGACAAAACAGCGTCTCTGTGAAGCCGGGTGTTAGACGGGTCTATTCTCTCCGGGACCGATATGTAGGGCAAGAGAGGAACAGCAGGAGCAGGAGCAGGAGGAGGAGGAGGAGGAGGAGGGAAGACGAGAGGAAGGGCCTCGGCTGAGAGCTAGGGGGCGCACTAGCACATGCACGCCGCAGTGTGGACATGCAACCGGCTCCAACGCACTCACAATCCAGCTCCCTATTGGCATGGCGATCCATTACAACGGTGTTGCCAAAGTGAAGCAAAATGCAAAATGAGTCTTTATGATTTTTTTTTTTTTTCTTCCTATATGCAGATCGCAAACAAATCACTGATATCTAACAAAAAAAAAAAATCACACTGGGGGGCACACAGTTCAGCCGTCCCGGCACATATCAATGGCCACAGTGTGTGAGTGAGAGCGTTCACACTCGCACATACTGAGAGATGAGATATCGGGAGGAGGAGGAGGAGGAGGAGGAGGAGGAGGTGGTGGTGGTGGTGTCTCTTTGACTGTTGTGCCTGAGGCTCTAGCACATGGGATGGGGGGTAAAACAAATGCTAATGTCTCTCAGCCAACTAGCACACATGTCTAGCAGGGGGGTTGTGGGGGGGGGGGGGGGGGGGGAGTTAGATTGGCATCTGTCTGTTAGCAGTGAAAGCTACAGTACAGTGGAGCGGTTTCATCCGCTCATTGTTTCACTCGCCCCTTACAAGCTCCAGAGCTGAAATTAATTACTCTCTCTCTTTCCCAGTCGCACGTTGAACACTTTGAATCGCGTCAGTCGCAGAACATGAAAAGCGCACATGAAATATTGGCAGATCTTACAGCTTTAAGTGTAGAATGATCAGACCCTCATGCAGCTGCCATTGTTGTTGTTGTTGTTTTTTTTCCCCAGTCTAAAAAGAACAACAGAGATCAAGAAAAGGAGGATTTGAATTGGGATTTATTTTCAAGGGTTAGCTTCTGAAAATGCCTCTGCATGCATGCGTTCATGCACACGTTAATGTCTTCTCTGTGTGTGTGTGTGTGTGTGTGTGTGTGTGTGTGTGTGTGTGTGTGGACAAACCCAGGGCCACTATCTGCTGTCTCCCCGCTCATTCCCACCACCTGATCTCCATCTGAATTGACAGCTGTAATGCTGACTCTTTTCATCCGTGCTACAGTTGAAAACAGCCAATAACAGCCCGGCGCCGCGGCTCGCTGATGTGTGCGTGTCACTCACTCACGTCGCCGCAGACGGCGTTACGACTCGCCCCGTATTTTTAACGCATCTCTACCAGAGCTGTAATCTCGCCCATTGAACCTTCAAAATCGTTACCTCGAAGGGAATCGGAGGAGAAAAACATTACCTATTGCCTGTCGTCACCTCTCCTACCTCTGTCAAACCTGCGTTTGCTTCTCTGCCGCCCTTTTATTCTACCCGCTACTTTATCCCGGTTATTTTCTCTCTCTCTCTCTCTCTTTATTTTCTCTCTCTCTCTCTCTCTCTCGGGTTGCACCCTCTTGTTTCAGTCTTTCAAGACTTTATTGGAATCCGTGTACAATGTTGCCAAAGCAAAATGTCAGCGTCACCACATTGACTAGCATGTTTATACACTGAAATCACAAAAGAATTAATAATTGAATTTGAAGTCATGCATTATCAGTATCTATAACAACACAGAGCTGCAGAATTCAAATGCCAGCGAAGGCATAGCAACAATTTGGAGTTGATGTCACTTGTTCTGTTTCTGCATCCTGTATTTATGTTCCCTACATCTCTGTTTGCTTCACGTCTCCTCTCTCATACTTCACCCCCTACTGTCTCTCTCTCTCTCTCTCTGTTTTGTTTTCCCTCTCTCTCTCTCTCTCTCTCTCTCTCCCAGTGTCTGTCGCTCTTTTTTTTCCCCCCTCTAGTTACAGGATTATAGGGGCTGAGGGTCAGAGTCGGTGTGCGCTGGACTATGAGGCAGAGATTAGCCTTCCGAAGTTCCTGCCCGGCACAGTTCATAAAAGGAGGAGGCGGAGGTGGTGTGTGGGGCAGAGGTAGGGGGGGACGGGGGACGGGGGGGATTAGTCTGAGAGACTGAGCTGCAACTCTGTAAGCAGACCCCCCCCCCTCCGCCTCCGACACCTATCCCACCCCCTCCAGCAAAAGAATGGTACGGCCCAGTATGTGTGTGTGTGTGTGTGTGTGTGTGTGTGTGTGTGTGTGTGTGTGAGATTTTGCAGCTCTGCCCTGTCAGGCTTTTTGGTGGGGGTCCGGCCCAGGAGGAATGCTAACTCACAGAGCTAGTGCCTGTCACGGCTTCTCCGCTCTCAACCTAGGTATACCGACACACACACACACGCACACACGCACACACACACACACACACACACACACACACACACACACACACACACACACACACACACACACTTTTTGCTTGTCACGGCTCCTCCACACCGGGCTGGTAATTAAACTCCCACTGATTTATTGAGTGACACCAACAAATCCCAACCCAGCTTTTTTATGACAACCATACCTCCTCAGGCAACAGTCGCCATGTTTTCTCTCCCTCTCTCCCTCTCTCCCTCTCTCTCTCTTTGTATACATATATTTTTTATGCTGTCTTTGTATGAGGCATGGGGGCAGGGAAAGTACTTCTGTCATCTTTCTTGAAAGCACATACATACAAGAACAAGAGTTGATGCACAAATGTAGAAAAAAAGATATTCAACCGAAAGCACTGTTGGAAACATGTTGTGCTTCTTTGCCTCCTGTCCCTCAGCCTCAAGTCACAAGATTCAAATGTGCTTCTGTATGTTATAAATGAAGGCTATTATAAAGCACGGCATGCCCGAGTGACCCCGACACGTAGTGTAAGAACTATAATTAGCCATTCCCTGTGACAGGAAGCCTTGTGGGTGTCCGGCTGACCACTCCCGATGACACCGTGGGACGCTTCACCTTTGTAATTACACCGCGGTGACTGATCGACGGCCGACTCCAACGAGCATCCGCCGTCGCCACGAGACCCCCCGAGAGCCAACGGGCGTCAGAGCCCTCGCTAACCCCCGACGCGAGGCCTTCCACGCCAAAAAACAACCCCACAAGCGAGACTCGTGTTGGTCGACAGGCGCTATCGTTTACCCGTCCTCAGTCAGGCAGCATTAGCAGGAGCGGAGGGAGACGAGGGGACCGTCGGTGTATCCGATTCCTCCGTAGGGGGGGGCCTCTGGGATGATGCTTGGGTGGGTGCGTGGGGGGCGGGATAAGATCCTCAGATCACTTGTCAGCTGCCAATCAAGCAGCTCTCTGAAGTGCAATCAATATCATCAGGCTCCCTCGTCAACCCGGCCTCAGAAGAAAGCGTGTCTCGGTGAGAGGAAGAGAGGACTCACGTGAGGAAATCTGAAGTAAATGTCAAAATGTATCAATCATTCACACGCCTTTTTTTTTTTTTTTGATGTGTGCTTGTCACCATGAAAGCGCAACAAGAAATGTGTCGGGAGAGGTTTAATTGCGGGAGAGCCGGTTGGCGATTAGGTCGGTGGACGGGTGGGGAGGCAGGCACCCAGGCTGGGGGGGACCAAAGGCGTGTCACGGGGGAAGGGGCGGGGTGGAGGTGGTGGTGGCAGCGGCGGCGGATTTGCGCTGACAGCTCGACGCGTGCAGGGTTGCCGGTTCCCTCCTGACAGAGACAGAGAGCGGCATACTAAATGCCTACCTGAGGTGCTACAGATGGAGGAGTCAAAGACAGAGGATCCTTTACAAGGCATTTTGGAAGGCGCCATTAATATTTCATCAAAACCGCGTTTACGCACGCAAACAAACAAAAAAGGAAGAGTGTCGCCTTAATCCGCCCCGTAGTCTCTCACTCACACACACACACACACACACACACACACACACACACACACACACACACACACACACACACACACCTGCTCTGTTCTATACTTCTGATCCCTCTTCACTCACTCGCTCCTCTTTCCTCTTTGGTGTTTCACCCACAAGCCCTCGCCCTGCACCGCGTTCTCTTCTCTCACTTTTTAGTTTCACTCACTGAGATAGCAAATAGACCACATCCCTCATGCCTGGTTTCTGTAAGTTATTCCATGCAGTCTAATTTGACAATTGTGTATTCCGCAGCAGGAGATCAATGCATGTAGGGTATTTTGCACTCGCAAAGCGTTGGCAAAGAATTTTGCCCGAGTGTTTCACATTTTTATTGTAGTGTTACCTTCAGAATGCTCCTTAACGCCGCCCTCATCAATATATGTATACGAGAAATGGCTCAGAGGTGAAAGGTGACACTTGTAGTGATGATCATCACTGACCCAGCGGTTCCCCTCAGCTCTACACAACATTATAGCATCTGTTAGCTCATCGTTTTGCGGCCCCAAAACGTTACGACTTTTGATTCGCTCTCATCCACCTCGTTTCCAGATACGACAGGAAGCTATTTTCCCCCCTGGCACCAAAAAGCAGACGATGTCAGCGACGAACGCCGGAGAACATAGTGGAGCCGCTAAAGACCCAAGTACTTTCCTCAGGGTGGAGACCAAAACAGAGCTAGAAGTCAACGTCAAAGTGTTTCCCTTCACAAAGAAGTTCTTGCATTATTCCACTTCTGAATGCCGTTTATGAAGAACTAAAGAAATACAAGAAAGACACAACACTATGTACAATACAGTGTAATACAAGGAGAGAATATTGGACTTACATTTGCCATATAAACATTTTTATAAGGTGAGTTCTGTAAATATGTCATTGTTGGCTTTGCAGCTTGTTGCACTGCCCCCCAGTGGCCAAAAACATCAATCAATGCAGTTTTAAGTATCTTCAAATTCAGAAAATACCGATACAACCCTCAGATATATAAATGCGATATACTTTAAATCGCTGATTTCACAATATCATGAACTTGATTTGTTGAAGTCACACTTTTAAACTAATAGAAAGAATGCAACCCTGATTTAAATGAGCGTGAAATCCTAAAGAACGACATTTGTCGGCAGGTGTTCGAACGCGTCGCCATGAAATACACAACATAAAGAACGTCTTCCTCTCTGATCACCGTGGGCTTCACGCACACACTGCGCGGCACTCTTGGATTGTTGGCCGATGTGATCTGAGGCATCAAAGGTATTTATGGAAGCTGTCAGTAACCAGAGAAATCAAGAGAGCAGCAGGGTGGCGCTGCGTTGGCATGTTAACTAAAGGCATGGACTGTTTAGATTACAGATTTTTGGAGTTGGGGGGGAGAGGGGGGTTGGAAATCGGTATTGTACGTTCAGTCACAGTTAAATCTTGTGTAAATATTGCAGTGGTATGAGAAAACAACCACTTCAATCCACGTAATCCAAACACAAAGTGGCCTGACCTGACTTTACAGTATTTGCACAGAGCCGGAGCAACAGAGTTCCCTCTCACTCTGCAGGAATCTTCATATACGGCACACAGGAAATTAAAGGTATGAGATTAATGCCAACACACCACGTCTCTCTCTCTCTCTCACACACACACACACACACACACACACACACACACACACACACACACACACACACACACACACACACGGCACGGTGGTAGATCAACATGTGACGGTGAGAGATAGCAGCAGCTTGCCGTCTTTGCCGGGAGCAGCCATTAAATAAACATGTCAAGTTGTGTGCGTTTTAATGATGATCAGCCGAGCCCGGTTTCCCTGTGAAGCGGCAGCCAAAAAGGATCGACACAGTGCAACTCCCCAGACCTCCTCTCTCTCTCTCTCTCTCTCTCTCCCTCCCTCTCTCTCTGTCTCTCTGTCTCTGCCTCACATCGACACTTCCCTCACGTTGACAGAGATGGAAAGAAAGAAAGAACAAGAGGCAGGCCCCTTTTGAATCAGGTTTGGGGGGGTGAGAGTGAGGGGGGGGGGGGGTGTTGTTTGTATGATGATTTTTCATGTGAAAAGAAAGAAAAACATCAGTCAAGTGCAGGCTTTTGTGAGGGTTTTAACACAGCTCTATCCCCGGTGGTGTGTGTGGTAGTTAGTTCTGAGTGCTATGTGTTTGACATGAGAGTGAATAACGGGCCGGCTGGTAAACGCTCTGTTTGTGTGTTTACGGCGTTGCACGCCCTTAGGTGAGGCGTCTCTCTCTCTCTCTCTCTCTCTCTCTCTCTCTCTCTCCCTCTCTCGCTCTCTCTCCTCACTTCCGTCTCGGCTTTGAAGAGCAGGGGCTCGGCGTCGGCTTAAAGTTTGTTTGTTTTACGTTTAGCGAGCGAGAGCTGCCATTTCTCTCCTCCTTTCTCCTCATCTTCTCCCACTCGCCTTACGAACACTCGCACTCTCGCACACACAGTAAATCTCGCAAACACACCCTCTCTCACACACACACACATACACACACACCTCAGATCAGAAGTAGTGTGGAGTGCTGAGGCTGCATATGTAAATGCTGAGAGATTGTCAAGTGTCTGGGTGTGCATACATCAGGGTAATCAAGCCAGCGCTGATGGGGAGAGCTCGCTCCAGGAGCAGATCCGCAGTACTGGCAGTCACACAGCCGTCACTGAACTGCTGCCAATAATGGGTTTGAGAGGTGCTGGAGGAGGGGGTAGAGAGCATGCGTGTGTGTGTGTGTGTGTGTGTGTGTGTGTGTGTGTGTGTGTATGTGTGTGTGTGTGTGTGTGTGTTTGCTCGCACACAAACATGCCCATCTGCAAGCTTGCCATTTATTTTGCATGTCATGTGTGCATGCATGTATGTTAATGTGACACCTCTATGATAGAAAAGCTGATTGAGAGTGTGAAGGTGAAGCCAATCTGCCCACAGAGGCGTTGGAGTTGCAGTCGGAGTGCTGCTGGGTTACAATCTGATAGAAACACGCCCGTGGATAAACTGGCCTAGCTTCACCTTCCTTCTGCAAAGCTACTGTGTCCAATGCAATAATAAGCTTTTACCTCCTATCCAACGCTCATCCCATCAGACTCTACTGTTTTGTGTGTGTGTGTGTGTGTGTGTGTGTGTGTGTGTGTGTGTGTGTCTTTGTCACACCGGTCGTCGTCAGTCTATCCTGGCATACTGCTGGATAGCATGTGCCATTCTGCTCCACAATGCTGCACTCCACACCACATCACAGCTGTCAGGTTTACCGACTGGCACAATATGAACGCGATACTCAGGTTCTGATGAAATGTCACGCACCGTACCGAGGAACAATTCTTTTTACAATTTATACTCTAAGGAAATAATTACTCCACATGACTCTGTGATTGATGATTGAATATTTTACACACAAAATATATGATCAATTGAAATATAAAAATATAATGTAAAACATTCTCATAGCTTATGAAACCACCACGACTATATACAAAATGTTAAATTAGCGACGACCGCAACGTTAAAATGCTAATGCTAAACGTCAGGGCTAAGTTTGAAATGACGTTCAGCTGGTGCAACAGGCTCCACCATGCTGTCTATAACTCCATGATCCATATGTTATGTTATACTCCACACACAAACACCACACTACACCGACCTAGCTCGTCCTTTGCCTGCTACGTTATTCATGCTTAGCCTTACAATGCATCCTTTATCTCATCCTAGTCTGTTCACGCCCTGCTCTCCCATTGTACCCTCCGCCAGTCTATTCCCTTGCCTGGCGAGGGCACTGGCACGTCTGATCAACTAAACAGATCCCCCAGCAGGCCTCGCTCTTCCCCATGGAGAGCCCCGGGATTGGGAGGAATGTTAACATTGCATTATAGCGCGCCGCCACGTACACAATGTCCTCGATGAACGACACGGCTTTATCTGCCTCTCCTGGGATTCCGGCGGTGCCTCTTACTCTCTCCCTCTCTCTCTCTCCCTCTCCCTCTCTCCCTCTCCCTCTCTGTGTTTCTACCATATTCTCACTGTCCCTTCCTCTCACCTCCCCCTCCCATTCTCTGCACACATGTGCGATAGACAGAATATCAGGATTACTGTATGAGCTGACACGGTGACACGGTGTTAATCGTCAGAGTCGTGTTTGTTTCCGCCCAGAAACTGTCACCCTCTAATAACGAGGCCCCCCAAAACCCAACACAATTGGCGGTGGAATGGCAGGAGTGGCACAATAGGCACAAAAAACCCAGCAATCTTGTCAACATACCCAAATGGAAGGCAAGGGAGGAAGCTTTTCTCTTGTTGTCATAGAACACACATGTGTACCCTTCACGTCTTCTTCCTGAGTGGTGTCAGCAGAGGCCTGCAATTAATTTGTGTAATTGCCCCTCCCCTCCACACCCCTCACACACACACACAGACACACACAGAGACACACACATCCATCCCAACACCACCTACCCCTCCATCCCACCCCTTCCACCCTGGTGGGGTTTGGCACTGCAGTCGTCCTGTTTTTAACCCCCACACATACACACACACAAGCCCCAGCAGCTCTCTCTCAGGACTTTGATGGTGCCAGTGTGTGACACTGCCTTTGTGTTTAATCGTGTGTTTCTGAGTTACTGCAGCCTGATGATCAATAGGTTTTGAATGTTGCCCAACGGGTTCTGAAATAATGGAAGAACAGACAGCTTTTGTTTTGTTTTAAGTATTAAAATTGGCAAGAAATGTTAAAACTTTTGTGATCTTGACGTTATACAACAATCACTTTCTTTGGCCCCAACCGGAGCTACAGGTGCGGCCGCCTCAAAAAACCGCTTTGGCGCACCTGCAGGAGCAGAGGTTGCATGTGCAACTACGTGATCCAACGGGATTGACAAAGGAAAAAAAATTGGATTCAAGCAGACAAATAATATAGTTACAGTTACCTTGACTAAAATAGTTTATTGTAGTATAATATCAACCTTTTCTCTGCATCTACCGGAATCAAAACAAGAAGGAAGTAGTAGGAAATAGTAAAGCAACTCCGTGCCTCACGCTGAAAAGTTGAGAATATTTTCACTTTGATGCGCACTTAGCATACAAAACACTACAGCGTCCATGAAAATGTAGCGGTTCTAAAACTTTTAATCCACGTCCACGACACACACCTGGACGCACGTCATTTGTCCTGCATCATAGCCGTAATCTCTGTCTGAAAATGTCCACACGGCTGGTTCAGTCCTCTCTGTCCCGAAGTACAGACAGTCCAAAGTAACCGTGACCTTTGACCTTTCCGAAGGAATAGCCCTTTCTGTTGGACCGTGACGTTTAACCCGCAACGGTCCGGGGCTCATGAGAAGTGGTGCGCGTTAAAAGTGGAATAAGAATCAAAATGAGATTTTCTTCAGATTACAATCCTCAGACGTATGGAGTGAACCACACGGCTCTGATCCAAGGCTTATGTTTTTATTTGCGTTTTAGTTTCAGAACGCGGAACTTTCCCTTTAATGCTCTATACTGTGGAGAGTGATATCTTTAAAAATAATTTTACTCACTAAAGATATTATTTTCATTGCGAAAGAAAAAGACATGCAATTCATTTTATACTGTTCAGAGCGGAGTCATAAAGCAGCACTAAGACCAAAGGACATTAAAGTAACGATAGTGATAATCATAGCAATCGCAATCTATCCAACGCTGCTTAATACCACATTTTTTAATTGAGCGGCGGATCGGCCTAACCCTGGGTGTTTGTGTGTGTGTGTGTGTGTGTGTGTGCGTGCTCGTGTTTGTGCGTTGATAGCGGCGCTCCCGTGCCGCCATAGGGAAAGTATGTGTGGAGCGGCAGCTGCAAAAGAGGGGCCTCCCAAACCCGGGCTGACGCGAAGTGACAGCTCTGTATATCTCTCACTGGCACCGACAGCTGACAGATGGATAGCACTCATACACCGCAGGAAAAAAAAAAGAGAGAGAGAGAGAGAGAGAGAGAGAGAGCGGGGGGGGGGGGGGGGGGGTGAAGAGGGGAGGGATGGAGAGAGAGAGAGAGAGAGAGAGGAAGAAAGAGAGAGAGAGAGAGAGAGAAAGCCCCCAGGATGATTCGCCAGCATTGCTCTCTGTTCAGAGGGCCGGCGTTTGATTGAGTGCTACAGAGAATAATAAACCCTCCACTACACGGTGCAGTGCCAAGCTTTCTCTCCCTCCTTATCTCTCGCTTTCCCCCTCCCTTTCTCTCTAACCCCTCTCCTCCCTTAATTCTCTCCCTCTCTCCACAACCCTTTTATTGTCGCCCCTCCTTTTGCGCTTTTGCTCTTGCTCCTTTATGCTACGCCTCCTATTCCCCAGGCCCATCTTCAACACCTCGTGGTCTATCTTTATGTTTTCTCTCTCTCCCTCTCTCTCTCTCTCCCTTTCGCTCGTCTGGTATCTGCCTCTATCTGCCATCCCGGCGTATTTGTCTCTCTCTATCTGAGGTGTGAGAGACAGGGGTAAGAGGTCCCTGTCAAACAAACCAACAGTACTCACTCACAGTTATTCCCCTGTGGATCTGACTGTGGATCTGGCTCTGTACAGCGCGCTCTGTTTCCACAACTACAGACATACACACACACACACACACACACACACACACACACACACACACACTGCGGCTTTCACCACAGCGGGGGGAACATGTGATGTACAATACTAGCATTAGCATGATATCAAAGGCAAGTAAACATTCACTATGTGTGGAGACTTGCGCTGCATTGATGAATGAACCCTCATGAGATTCTGAACTATGTAGCAAATGATAATGGAAGTTCCTGCCAGATGATGTTATAACTTAGATGCAGAAATAGTTATCTTTGTGAAGTTATATTATGAAAATTCTGGGTTGTATCTTTGACTGGTATAAACGGGAAGATTTTCAACTTTTGGCCCGACGTTATATCATCTGGAAGTTGTAATATTCTGGTTCTGGAAATGCCAAAAAACAGTCACATGAGGTCCTTTAAGGTCTTTATGTCATGTTTGCTTTCAGGACGTTATGTATAAAATCGGATGAAGAGGAATTAGTCAATGATTTCTATTTCTTTTCACTTGCATTTCAATACGAATCAACAACCAAATCAATTAAAGCTGGCGACGCTTTGTGAAAATACATAAATGCACATAAAGTCTGGTCTTACATTGCGTGATTGCAGTCTAACGCAGTGACACACTCCTTCAGGCCAATGTTCATCGGCTGTGGTTAATATTCCAGCTGCGTAGCGGTCACGTCATCTTTTTTTTTTTATGATCAATATAATAAGTTGTAGTGAGATGTTTCTGTGAGGATTTTGTTCCATTAGATTACCGGTGTGCTGTAAGCGACATTCTAACACTTTACTGCACACCGTGCAAACTTATGGTCCGTACTAAGTTTAGCACGCACACTGCAGGGAGGGAAAGCAATGATTCACGCTAAGCTCACAAACACAGTATGTCAAGTTATCATAACACATAAATAAAGCATCAACCATGAAAGAGATTATTTAGCAGGCCGCGAAGCAAATCAAAGTGCAGAAGACAAAATGGTTGAACTCACAAATCTCACCGCCGCGAAGAAATGAAGTAGTGGGAATCCATTTCATCCCAAAGTACAGGTGAGCACAGTTCTGTGGATGTGTTTACCTTATGAATTTGAAACTTACTCTATTCGTGAGGGCACCAAAACACTCCGTACTGCAACTGTATACTTGCGAGGACATATAAATTGCATTCCTTCTCTGAAGGCTTAACCGTAACCTCAAACCTGAACCGTGATCTAGTGATGATATCAACCTAAACCCTGTCTTAAGTCTGAACCCTAAAATAAACTGTTAACCCCATGGGTGCAGGGATTTTGTCCCCAGACAGGAAGCCAGTCCTCACACATGATGGTGTGAACAGATTATTGACACACACACACACACACACACACACACACACACACACATGTTCCTGTCATTCAAACAATGCCCCTCTATTAGGGTGAACTCTATACCATATCTATGGATGAAGGCACAATGCGACGAGCGACCCCTCTTTGCCCTCACCCTCCATTCCTTTTTTCCCTCCCTCCTCTGCTGCTTTTATTTGGGAGTGTGAAGGAGAGGATTAGCAGTGGCTGTGTGAGGGAAGGATGGGGGTGTAGGGAGGGAGGGACGGAAGGGTGGAGGGTCACGTTGGGGGAATTAAAGGTGTGTATTTGTTGTCGTTTTCGATGTCCACGGCGCGGCAGAGAGATAAAACGAGCATCTCTCTCTCTCTCTCTCTCTCTCTCTCTCTCTCTCCCTCTCTCTCCCTCCCTCCCCACACACACACGTATGTTCAGTTCCGCTCTATTTTCCATCTCCTCCGTGAGGGTTAATCTGTGGATGTGTTCCAGTGCCCTCCTTCTCCCTTTCTCTGTCTGCCCCCCCCCCCTCCTATCTCCACTCCCCCCACCCTCCTGCTCCTCTTTCTTTCCCCTCTCATCCCTCCATCCCCTGGGTCTGTAGACGGCCTGTTTCTCTGCATCCCTACGCGGAGGGGAGAAGCTAAGAGGCGGCCTGGCTGCTCGGCCGGCCCGCTGCCATGGAATTGACAGATGTTTACTAAACAGCCCCCGTTGTCCCCGCGCCCGGCATTTAGCGGTCGGGACTCTTATATCGCCTCGGCGACACACTTTTCGTGAGCTCTCATCCCGCGCTCTCGCGTTTCACAGTTTGGAAACATTTGAATAAGTCATTTCAATTAACTCGCAGTCTTGAAAATATGTTCTCCGACCTTTTATTCGTCTAGGGAAACACCGGATCTTCTTTTACACTTCCTGCAACACCCAGCTTCACGTTCATCCTGACATGTCATCCACCCTGGATGCAAAAGTACCTCCTATAGCTGCTGTGGGAGAGAAGAGTGTCACACACCCGCCTTTCAGACTCACAGTTGGTTTTAGCGACTGGATTTGTGAAACAAGTGGTGAATGTGATATTAATGACTTGTTAAAATGTAAAAAAAAAAATTGCGGTGGAGGTACTTCTCTCTCTTTCTCTCACACACACACACACACACACACACACACACACACACACACACACACACACACACAGGCAGGCCTCCTCATCTCCCTGGCTGTGAGAGGGACAAACCAGGCTCATCATAAATCAAGATGATAAATCCTGATCATAAGTCAGTCAGGCTGGTGTCACAGCCAGCAGGCAGAGAGACATGCCCTCAGACGACAGGGACACCGGTGACACCCATCACCTTCACATTACACCCAGCTGAGACGCATCAAATGTACACACACACACACACACACACACACACACACACACACACACACACACCTCTCTGTCTGCTGCCACTTGCTTTCCTGTCCTTTAACCATCCCGCCAAGGACATGAACCCGAAAAAAAACCCAACCCACACACACACACACACACACACACACACACACACACACACACACACACACACACACACACACACACACACACACACACACACACACACACACACACACAGACCCAGGTACACACTGCACACATCCTCCTCAAAATAGAGCTATCTGTTACCCGAGCAGCGTTAGACAGAAAAAGATGACTGCGTTCCCTCCTTTCATGAGATTTTCAAGGCTGCGAGACAGAAAAGGCCTCGGCTATTAGCCTGAGCCGACCTTCATTAACGGATCGCCATTGATTCCTCCCAATGAGCTGTTTACCTAATTAAAACCCGGAACCCCGCATCGGGTTGCCTAAATAAATACGTCTATTAGAATATGACTTCGGCGTGTACAGACAGGGGTGACGAGTGGCTCGTTTCCCAGCGCTGCGCTGCCAGGCTTTGTGGGGGGGAAACAGAGTTTAAATCACACTCGGAGAGGCGAGTGTTTGACAGACCTGGTCCTTGTGCCGCTTGTCACGCACATTTGATATTTTGATAGCTCCCCGTCTCTTCCCATTAGCCCCTGGGGTCCCGAAACCATTTTAGATGTTTATCGGCAAAGCGCTGGGGGTTAATTTCGTGTCTCGTCAGGAGCGCCGGCACAGAACGGTATCGCACTGTCACCCGTCGCGGCCAATCGGCGCTATCGGCCCGGCTTATCGGGGAGAGTTGTGTTACACTGACTGACACATGACAATGACCCTGGCGACTCTCTGAGGGCCGATAGCATCTGGGTTTCCTTTTTCGCTACCTCTCCTTACTCTCCCGCTCTTTCCCTCCCCTCGCTCTCTTGCAGCCCCCCCCCCTCCGTCTTTCTGTCTGACTGCAGGCAATGGAGAAATTGGGACTTTGTCTCTGGGGAGGTGGAAAGAGTAGGAGGGAGAGTGTATGGAGTCTTTGTGAGTGTATTACTCACACACATGCACAGACAACACACAAAGCAAAACCCCTGTAAACCCTGTGCACAAACACACACACACACACACACACACACACAGGAGCTAACTGAGCAGTGTGTGTGTGTATGTGTGTGTGTGTGTGTGATAATATGCATGCCTATCTCTGGCCATCCAGTTTTATCAGCGACAAAAAGGTATTGGTTTCACTGTTTGGTGTGGAACAGCATGGTGCCACGGGGCATGCCTGCTCAATAATCTGCTAACACACTGAAAACAACCGCGCACACACACACACACACACACACACACACACACACACGCAGGTTCATAGATGCAAACCAATATGCATGAGCACGCCAAACCCAAGCAGGTGGCACGTGTAAAAGGTGGACATGCCTTCTGCAAAAAATACCCTCCAAACACACGTATTCAAAAAGACACACAAGGTGCATTGTGGCTGTCCATCAAGACTCTTAACAGTCGTCTCCATCCTCCCCTGTCCTCCCTGCTAGCTCTTCTTTTTTTTTTTTCCTTCCCCTCTGCTTTAATCCCCTATACTCGCTTTGAGCTGCTGGTACTGACGTGGTGTTTATCTTCGCTCACACACACACATGGCGCAGCTTTAAATGACCTCGTGTGTGTGTGTGTGTGTGTGTGTGTGTGTGTGTGTGTGTGTGTGTGTGTGTGTGTGTGTGTGTGTGTGTGATTGAGTTAATTTGCGATACATCGCAAAATAAATGAGTATACAAGCGCTTCACGTGTCACACTTCTTTAACATAAATAAAGCGCGGCGGCATTGATTGAGACGTTTCATTCGACAACCGTGAAGGAACGAGACCGCGGCGGCTTCGCCCGACCTCCACGCCGCCTTTTTGTCTGCGTCGGCCGCAGCTACAGCGTGTCGCACGGCGGCAGATCGCTTTATGACACGAAATAGGATGCGGCTGCTCTTTCAAAGCAGAAAGAGTTCAATGGCAGCTGGTTGTAGAAGTAAAAGGCCAGTATTCAGAAAAACAATGGTTGTTTTGCTGCTAATTGTCAAGATTGGAGGTTTCCAAGCGGGTTCAGAGCAGAGTTCATAGCCTGTGTTCAGTGGTTCTATTCCTTCTTTTTAGGGGTTCAAAGGCAAAAAGGTTGGGAATCAATCCCAGTCACTAATCCCAGTCTCCTTTGTTCATAGTATTCACACCAAGGCAGCACAGGTAAACAGCCAATGATATATATATATATATAGATCTATATATCTATATATATATATATAAATTAAATTATTGTAAATCATACATTCAGTCCTATGATTCATCTATTGGACAGCTGTAGTAGTACTAGCTGTGCTACTCACATTTGTGGATATTTGCTGAAGTGAGGAAAGCAAAAGGCAAATCTGTGTGTGTGTGTGTGTGTGTGTGTGTGTGTGTGTGTGTGTGTGTGTGTGTGTGTGTGTGTAATTCTTTGGGCGCCAGCCATGTCAATCAGCCCCCTGCAGCGCAACTGCCCTTCACACTTCTGTTTATCTGCTGCTGCTGAGGACTGGGAAGACTGATAAGAGTACATCACTCTCTGTCTCTCTCTTCCTGTCCCTCTGTCTGTCTCTCTCTCTCTCTCACATTATACACAAACACCCACAGCTTGTTAGCTGTCCCTTTTAGCGCTCTCCATCAGCGGTGAAGATCATCCAGGCTATGTTTTCCGTGCAGCCGTATTGTTTGAAGACCTGACCCGTCCTTTGTTAATATTCACAGCACTGTGTTCCCTTCCCATGCATCCCCGCGTGTTCTCTACAAAAAAAATCTGATGTTTAACAGCTGTGCATTTAGGATGCATTGCTTCCACTCATGTTTATTCCTCAGATGTGGGAAATTAATACAACGGTGTGTCTAACGGTCAAGGAGAAACCACGTTCTTGATTTTCAGCTCGCATATTCAGACCCCGAGTGTGTGTGAGCCGTTTCAGATTGTGCCCTATATTATAATCAAGGATCAGAATCCATTTTCTCTATCAAAGCGCTTGCCGCCGGCAATGTTGATTAGCACAAACCCTCAAAATGTTTTTTTTTTCCTTCTTCTTCCTTCTTTTCCCCCACCGCCACCTGAAAATGTCCTCTTTTCATGTCTGACGGCCGGCGACCGCGAGGCTCCCCATTTCCCTGGAGACGGGCCATTGTTACCATGGTCGCCTGGACAATATTGGCGGCCATTGTGCCACCCATGTACACCTGTCACTCAAGGATGGAGAGGGCCACTCTTAGCACAACAGACGCACTCTATTGAGGTGAACATGAGTGTATGGATGTGCTGAGTGCTGAGGGAGTCCATCCGTGTATATTGAGTGGGTTGAGTCTGCATGCCTCTCTCTCTCTCTCTGTGTGTGTGTGTGTGTGTGTGTGTGTGTGTGTGTGTGTGTGTGTGTGTGTGTGTGTGTGTGTGTGTGTGTGTGTGTGTGTGTGTGTGTGTGTGTGTGTGTGTGTCCTCACTCAGTCAGCCAGCTGAGTCTGCAGTCAGTTTACGTTTGACTGCAGGGCAAAAGCTCGAGCAAGAAATGAATTCTGACTCACCGAGCGCCTCACATAAATTCCTTTTCTCATATTCCGACACAAAAGACAACATATCTGCATTGCATTAGCCCTGGGACTCCTTTCTCATTCTGATGATGATTTAGGGATGTTGAGATCTCCCCATGAACCTCAGAGACGAGCCACAGAGAAACAGCGAGACAGAGATAAAGAGGCAAGACACACTGGGAGAGGGTGAGGGGGTGAGGGGGTGAGGAGAAGAAGGAAAGGAAGGGATGAAATGATATTTAGGTTTCATGCGCAGCCAGAATTTATACATTTTCCCCTCAATTATTTGTTTGCCAACGTCTGAATTTGCATGCTGTTAAATGCGATGTGCGAGCGGCTCCGTTATTGGGCGGCTGTAAAGTTAACGACTTAACATTAGCTAGAATGTGATATTCTGCTGTTTGAGGATTCGACTGTAAGAAAACTTTATCTGCGTTTCTAATAGACTAATAGAATGTCAGCATAGGTATACAAGTACGTTTTTATTGACTGTCCCGTTTGCAAGGTAAGTTTTCAATCAAATCAGAACGCATCGCATCCTTCAGACGCTTTCATAATGTGCTGATGTCTTAAAATACCTGTTCTTGTCTGATGATAATATTGAACATATTCCCCCACGCATCGAGCGGTCTTGTGTTGACATGTATTGGAACATTGTTGGTACCTTTTAATGCAAATTCTAAAAGATTAAAATTCCACTGAGAGGCATTCATGTTTGTTCTCGCACACACACACACACACACACACACACACACACACACACACACACACACACACACACACACACACACACGTTCTCCCTCTCATCCCTGAGGTGCACAGAGTGACGCTTGATGTTTTCTTTTGACTGAGGGGACATGCCTTCGATTACCATTAGGTCTCTGTGATGCTGCCGGGGAGGAGATGGTACAAAAATGATCGATTTCAGTTTCTAGCACCTGTTGTTTAAGGAGGTCGTTTTTGCGGCGGGAAGACATTTTCAAAGAGGGGAAAATACAGCATGTGCTCGCTTTGACACAATCATGAAGGAACTAGTCCCTGATCTTGAGAGGGGCCGTTTCCTACGTTTGTGTCTTTTATTGAGAAACGCTTCACTCGTCACTTGATGATGATCTGATGAGGTGAAGAACAACTTTGTTTTGTTTTGGTTTCATTTTTGAGGCGAGGTGAGGATGGTTGATGTTGTCAAATGACAGCATATACTCACACTGTTGTATTGGTCAGCGTGGCTCACAATTGGCCTTCTAGAAATCGGAAAGTTACTGGTTTGATCACCGGCTCTTCCAGAGAGTGTCGAAGTAAAATGATTACGCTGAACCCCAACACGTTCTTATTCCGGTGTAGGGGAGAAAAGAAACCTTTGGCTTGTTTGTATTTCTTTAAACCAAACACAATCGCCTCGGGCGGCGCTAGACACAGCCAACGGCAGGACTTACACCCACGGTCTACATCCGGAGAGTCAAACTAATGAACTCAGCGCTCCTGATGACACGATTGGCACCTTTGCATGGCAGCCCCATCAGCGTACGACTGTGTGTGTGTGTGTGTATGTGTATGTGTGTGTGTGTGTGAGAATGTAGGCATGTGTTGCAAAGCGCTTTTGAGTGGCCGGTAGACTTTGTAAAAAAGCACTGTGTGAACGCGGCCCGTTGCTCTGCTGCTCCACCTCACCAACGTCTCAACTCTCAATGCACTCAGAGCGGGTGGAAGGAAGCGCTTCGTTTGTTTGTTCTCGCTTTACACAGCGGTGGTGTCAAATAAAAAAAAGTCCAACGACTGTGTTGCATCTGTTCTATCTACGTGTGTGTGTGTGTGTGTGTGTGTGTGTGTGTGTGTGTGTGTGTGTGTGTGGTCTATCAGAAAGGAAAGGGTAAGGTGCAGGTGTGAACCTCTCATTACTCAGTGGCATGTGTCCTGTCACTCATTCATTGTTACCGGCCGCGTTCACATCTGAGCTCTTTCATATTACTCATCCTCTGTTTGCCCCACCTGACCTCTTTCTCTCTGACACACACACACACACACACACACACACACACACACACACACACACACACACACACACACACACACACACACACACACACACACACACACACACACACACACACACACACACACACACACACACCGCGCAGTATTCAGGCAGACAAAGCCTCTGCACTCTACAATATTTATACATCTCAGTTGTTCTCGTGTGCTCAACTTAGAAGAGGGGAAATTGTTTTACAAAATACTGCTTATTCATTATTTACCCTTCTTTTCCCTCTGTTTGCTCTACTCGCCATTCCTTTGTAGCCCCACTTTCTAAACATGAGTGTGGAGAAATCTCTCTTTTTTTTTTAAACAGCATGTGTCCCGGAACACGACTAATAGTTTGAATCACCTGCTGTAAAGCCATCGTACTAGACAAGACACTTTGGAAATAAAGGATCGTAATGTCCTCTGCAGCCAGACTGGGACGCCAAATGCATTTGCAGAATTTCTTCCATTGTCCATTAAATCTGCAGTACACCTCTGAGCCACACGAGGGGGCCTGAATGTTCGTATTGTTATGATAACTGTAGCGTAGTATTACGTTGAATCCAATATGAAAGGCTAACGCACATTTAATTAAAGAGGGTCAGGAACGCTCATCTACGCGCAAAGTCGTTCTTCTTACGATTTGTGTACAAGGCCTGTTCTGAATGGGGCCGTGATGGGGGGTCAGTTTTGGGCTGCTCTACTACTCTATAGAGGTCTGTGTCGTCATGCCAAGTCATCTTCATCACTTATGTAAAAATATATGTAATATCAAAAACGAAACCATAAAGCTGTAGAGTGACGGAACTTCCGTTGACAATCCCATCAGTTGGAAATGTGACAGTATGACACTTACTAAGCATCTAAGCAGCGTTCCAGGTGTTCATAGGTCAGCCTCTGGGAGTTTGTCTTCCTCCATGTATTGGGAGGGAATAGTCCTCTCTATATGCTGTGGAGCGGTGGAATGTGGGGGACAGGACGGCTGGTGGGGTAGTGACTGTGTTGTAAGCATCATTTCATGGGTGACAGAAAATGGCGAGTCCCCCCCCCCCCAGTGGGTGCCTCCTTCTGCTCAGAGAAGCCAGGGGGAGAGGGACTTTAGGGACGGAGAGCGTAAAATAGAGGGGGAGAGAGAGAGAGAGAGAGAGTTAAAGAGACGGGGGGGGGGGGGGGTGTCCTGGCATCACATGGGACGGATCAAACCACAGCTGGCTGATTTCATCCGTCCCTCGCCTCCCACTTCTCCCAGCCACCCCCCCCCGTCCCCTTGAACCGCCTCGCTCCATTTGTCTGTCCTCTCTCAGCGAGGCTACGGAACAGAGGACATCATAATGTTTTCTGTGTTCAGCCTGTTGATCGTTTACTGCTTGTCCAACGAAAACTATCACAGATTGGACTTTTGCTTCTACAAATTCCTGCACGAATGGCATTGATTTGTTTTGAGGCAAACCTTCTTGGAGTAAAAAAAGCCCCCCAAAAAACAGGAATTCCTCTGGCTACTAGCATTATGACTGAAGTAAAGTCCCTCTGTTCCTCATGCCAACAACAATATAATAAGCTTCCCGTTTCATCCGTTTATGACCATGACAGCGGCTATAATTTAGGACGGTTAACTATGCTTTTGGGATTGTAACAACATCACTTTTGGCACCTATGTATCAGTTCACTTCTAAAGTTCTTTATCAAAAAGACTTCCCAAAGAAATCGTCCAGGACCAGGATGACCTCTTCCAAACAGTACCTATAGATGGCCAAACTATAGGGCCATATGACCGCCAGCTATGTTTCAATCAGCGCTGTTCCTCCCACCTCCTACGCTTCCTGCTCTCCTTTTTTTTTTTTTTTTTTCCATGCAGGGGAGGCGGAGGAAGGAGCGAGATCAGACCACACATGCAGATCCAGGCCTCCACCCTCCACCCCCACCCCCCAGCCTCCCGTTCCCCCGCCATCTGTGCACGTCCCTCCGCCTGCAACTCCACCACAACAACAAGGCCCTGAACCTCCGCAGAGGAGTCAATCCATCACCGGAGGAGGAGAGGAAAAGACAAGAGGAAAGGAAGCGAAGGGAGAGGGAGAGGGAGAGAGGACGAGGGGTGAGGTTGTATGAAGAGGGAGAGGTGAGGAGAAGCGAAAGTGAGATGCCATGAAACTTAATCACAGAAAGGGTCGTGTCGGGCAGAGGAGGGGAACAGATTAAATTAGCATAGCATTAGATATGGAAAATGATCTCTGTCAAAATCATCCGCTGCACAATTATAATATGTTAATTACTTATTTCATTAAGGAAGTTTATTATGGCCTCGCAGATGAAATCATGCAGGCCAAAGACACCTGGAGGAAAAGCAGTGAGGCCTGAATATCTCTCTCTCTCTCTCTCTCTCTCTCTCTCTCTCTTCCTCTCCGCCGTCACTCTGGAGTCTCATCTGCCTCCCTCCCCCCCCCCCCCCCCCCCACACTCCAATCCTCATTCCTTCACTCTTCTCTCTCTTTGTTCATCACTACATCACTCACGGTGTCACGCGTTAAAACACAGCGTTTAATAATCGCTGTACGAGTACTATACTGACGACCACCAGAGAAGATGTTTGACGTCCGCCCCTCCGTCTCCTGGTTCATCAGTAGGAGTGCGCATATAAATAGTCTGGATCCGGATGTGTACAGCGCACACACACACACACGCACGCGCACACACACACGCACACGCACACACACACGCACACACACACGCACACACACACGCACACACACACGGAGGCTGTACGAAACATCTGCACATGCAGGTTTACGTCTTTTTACTGAAGACAAAAGCTCGCTCCATCCAAGTCTTATTCTATTTGAGTGTTTTTTTCACAAAGCTGAATAGTCTTAGTAATTAACATTCAACAGAGGTTTTTTTTTCAATGTAATGATGCAATAATTCTACTTTTGTCAAACACACGGATGCAAAGGCCTCATTGCTCAATCAAAAAGAGGCTTGACAAACATTATCCGCCTCTTTAGAGCAATAACAACTTTCCCAAGTCGTATTAATTATTGAGAGGCCAGTGGCTGTGTTTTTATTCATTGATGAAGCCAATTTATTCACTCCAAACCCAAGTGAAAACACACTTAAATCACATTCTTTTTTTTTGTGTGCAAAATTTCAAAAAGTTTGCGTAAAAATTTTCTCGACAGTTGGGCGCAAACGGGGGGGGGGGGGGGGGGGGCAGTTTGCATTTGCTTCAGCAGCCCTGCTGTCTGCCTGTCTGGCTCGCTGCCCTTCTGGCTCGTCAGCGGCGGTCGGACACGCAGACGATGATGATGATGATGACGGTCATTCGGGGACATAGCAGCCTTCCTCCCGTCCGTCCGACGGCGGAGAGCGAGAGGAGCAGGTGCAGAAAAATGGAGAACAAAGAGCAAAGAGCGCGCAGAGGGACTGATGGAGGGAGAGAGAGAGAGAGAGGTTGGTTGAGGGTAACAAAGAAGCCCTTCTTTATACCTGTTGTCAGGTTATATTGGTTCAAACTCGAGGTCAGGAAGAGGAAGCACATCCAGCCGTAAATGTGCCCGGTGGTATTCTGATCAACCAGACAAACTCCCAAATACAAAAGCAATCAAAAGTATGACGCATCGACTATTCACACTAAAGGAGTATCGACCAAATGTCGTAGATAGTAACCACGTTGAGCAACGCATCACTTCAACCCCTCCCTTATTTATCACCGGAGTTGGTGGAATGCATCCTCTGAGGACAATGAATCTCTAAAGTTTCATTACATTCCATCCATCCAGCTAGATCTTTCAGTCTGAACCAAAGTGATGGACCAACTAACCGACGGATAGACCGGCTGAAACAGGTAGTGTAACTGTCACTGAGCCGGTCAGGCGGTTCTCACACACCTTTCGTAGCCATACCTACAAAAAGTAATGCTCAATAATTCATACACAACCCACGTTTGTACGCCACGTAATCGTGAACCAAGACATGTGATGACAGACAAACTCTGCATAGGCAGAAGGTCGGGGTGCAATGTGGGGTCCGTACACTAGAGACTTTAACCCAGAAGACCGCGGTTCATGTCACGAGTGAAAACCAGAAGCCAATGTTGATTTATTTTGTCACGTAACTTCTGTGCTTAAGTAACGCCCCTTCTGTAGTTATATAGACCAAACCGCAATCTTTTCCCAAATCTAACAAAGTCATCCTGTTGTCTAAACCTCAATAAATTGTTTCCTGTGGCAAAAAAAGAAGATAAAAGTTTAATTTCAACAAGCGGAAAGCAGACGTGTGTTGCTGGACTTTTGTAGAAGAACGCACAAAACTGAGGAATAACTTAGCGTAAGATATACCAACCGCAGTCTGAGGCTGCATTGAGCCAGATGTGTCTTTCTTGCTTTGCTGCCAGCAGACTGAATATTACATATTTTTGTCATAAGAACCTGTAAAATGTAGATATATAATCATGTAAATGTATTCAGTTGTTAAACTGTCAATATCAGTGCATATGTGTTGTGAACAATAGTGAGATAAAAACCTTGCCCATTACCACGACACAAATCCTCGTCTACAAATACTTTCTATATGCATAGATATAATAAATCGTGTCAAACTGATGGCAGCTACATATGTAGATAAGTCTATAAAGTAAAAACAACTGTGTTTTTTGAAACATACTGGCCATTGTTTGCTATATAATGTTATTGATATGTGAAGAATTATACTATATTACTATGTATATCATACTATTATGCTATTTGTAATATTTCGGCTTTCAAGGGTTTATTATCTTGCTCAAGGATAAACAAAGAGATGTGAGCTCATGCAGGATTGAACATCAAACACGTAAAGGCCTTGTGTTGCCTCAGAATGAACATATATTAGGGAACTGAACTTTTTCTTTTCAAGATTTTAACTACCGAGTCTACGCGCAAACCATGCAAAATATGCAGTAGGAAGATCGGGTGATGCGGTGTTGGTTTCAAATGAAGCAAACCCGATTTTCAAAGTAGATTTATAAATATATAAATATGCATATCACATGTTCATTTTGTAACGATAACTGCTACATCCCTGATTTAGTGATCCGCTAATAGATTCAAATGCAAGAATCAGAAACATTATATAAAAAGCCATGAGAGAGAGATCAAAGATAGCTGATAAAAAGCCATAACGTCTGATGCACGTACAGTATGCAGCTGGGAACTGGGAAAAAACAAATTCAGACGTTTAACATCTCTCCGATGATCCCAAATTTTCAAAACATCTTCGCTGTTTAACATGTTTAGCATTCCGACTTCAAAAAATCCCGCAGCTCCTCTCATATTGGCCGCGAGGCTTCAAGCGGAAAACCGTATTGATCGCAAAGTGAGAGGACTTGCAGAAGATAAATAAAAGGGAAAAAGAAAGGAGATGAGAGAGGAGGATCGGGAGATATATATGGCAAGAGAACGAGGGAAGAAAAAAAAACACAGAGACAGAGACAGGCCAAATAAACCAGGGGCAATATCCTCAGTATCTGGGGCTCTGTTCTGCAAGGAACACAAGGGGGGGGGGGGGGGGGGGGGGGGACCAGAAAAGAGGAGAAAAGAGGAGGAGAGCGAGAACATCTTAGAGAGTGTGTACAAAGAGAATGAAAACGCACACACACCCGAAGGCTGGGGTCACAGTCAGAGCGCTAGAGAGGTGCAGCGGAGCCGACGGCTACGCAGGAACACCTCGCTCTGCCTTTAATATAGCCAGCCCACCCCACAGATTTCTAAACAGATAGTCAAAAACAAAAAAACAAAAAATCAACGCCCCCAAACACTCACACACAAACACACACACACACACACACTCTCCACCATGCACGTAAACTCTGCAGCCCCCATGCAGATGTTGCGTAGCCTTGTTAGGTCGAGCTCAGAGGGTGGGAATGGGTAAATTTCAACAATGGCAGCCTCTGGGGAACTGCAAAATAGTCTCTCTCTCTCTCTCTCTCTCTCTCTCTCTCTCTCTCTCTCTCTCTCTCTCTGAGACAGAAGTGAAAGGTAAGCTTTTCTTATGCTTTCATGCATAATTCTGCCTCACAGCGCCAAACATTGTGATGCATTTTCACAGGGATTCTTGTGTTGTTTTTTTTTCCCCCACGTTGTTGTTCTTCGTCGTCGTGTATTTTGAGGCCACGAGGTGCCGCGATGACACGATAGTTAAGTTGGTTTGGGCAACAGCTTGTTTTCAATCAGGACATTTATGAGGGGTTGAATCATTTATGCGCCCGGCATCCCGGGCGTATGACAGATCCCTCGGAAACACAAATTATCATGTTGACTTGCAACAAACACTGTGTAATTACATCATGGCCTGTCGAGAGGCATTAAGAAATCTTCTCCCTATCGCCAAAGTAATGAGACGCTAATGCAGCTATATATGACACAGTCATTGGCAGTTAAAAGATTCACCCAAATACGCCGCCACTGAATAATTATGAAATATCTCCGTTTTATAGGTTATGATGTTAGGGGGTCTCTAGCATGTCG
>NW_027176694.1:1755635-1813135 GCF_023349555.1 Cebidichthys violaceus
TGCTATACACATGTAGACAACAAACACATTGAGGACACGCAGCGCCGCCGCCGCTGGACGAGCATTCCCACCGCTAACGTCCATCGACATGAACAGTGTAGCCACTGTAGCCATTTTGTTTTTGTTTAGTCTCCTGTTCGGCGTGAGCAGGTTTGATTTTTTTTCTCTTTTAATCACAGCTGGAGGAGAGGAAGAACGAAGGTACCAAGGAAGTGATATGACAAGAGGGGCCACTGTGTGTGTGTGTGTGTGTGTGTGTGTGTGTGTGTGTGTGTGGAAGCAGGCTCCTGGGAATGTGTTGTTGCATGTGTGCGTAAGAAGGCGGCAGTGTCGGACTCCAAGGTCAACCGATAAACACAACATTCACAAGTCGCGGAGGAGGAGGAAGGTGGAGAACCGGCAACCACCCGTTTTACCCCAATTCCTCCGGTCCCAGTCGAGCATTCGCCTCAATTAATCACTGGAATTGTTACACCATGGTAATACCAAAAACAATCTCCATGATCACACGCACAAACAAAATTTCAAATTGCTATCATCCATCTCACCTGCCCCCGTTAAAGGCACGGGGAGGGGCAGAGTGGCGGATGGGTGAACCATTCACTGGCCTCCCTCTCCCTCCCTCCGCTCTAAAGGCCCGGCCGGTGAAATGATGGTGAAAAATTAACAGCAGGCAGCCAAACAAGTGAAGGCGCCAGGGCGAGGGGATCAATGCGCGGCATCCGCGGCGGGAGCAGCTATGTAAAACACTTGCCTTAAGTCAGCCGCATCCGGTTAATATTTAATCCCTCCATCCATCTCCACAAAGAGCGTTTCCCTTTTAGCTTTAGCTGCCGTTTACTTTGATTACACACAACCGTTTGGGCTGGCTGGCTGGGGGGGGGGGGGGGGGGGGGGGGGGGGGGGGGGGGGCAGGAATGATAAGAGAGCATGGTGGGTGATTTGCATGTGGATGGAAAATATTCTCAGGTTTGATAATCGCTCGAAGCGGTCTATAGAGCCAGTGTGAGACAGAAGAGAGGAGCTAGGCCTGAAGACAGCATTAAATAGAGAAAGAGGGAGAGAGGTTGAGAAGTAAAAGAACAGAAGAAGAGAAAAAAGAAAAAGGTGATGCGGAATGAAGCTCCGGAAAAAAACAAACCGAATTTCACTCCGAGGGGTTGCCTTATTTAAAACAAGAGGAATGCAAATAAAGCAGGAGCAGCGAAATAACACTGATATTATCTTCCCCGGTTATTTTCTGCGGCAAACGATTTCTAGGGAGGAAATCCAAAACTGTAACTCCCAAGTGAACATGCAAATCCATCTGTGTATTCCTGGGGAGCCTTCTGCGCTCGCTCTCATGTTGCTTTTTCCGCGTTGCTGTTTTTGCTTCCTCCTCTCTCTCTCTCTCTCTCTCTCTCTCTCTCTCTACCGATTGAAGCTTCTCATGTTTATTCTGCACCGCCACAGAAAGCGGCATTTATTACAACAGAAACCGAGTAATATCTACGCAGTGTCAACAGCGTAGCACATGAGCATGTAATAACTTTAAAATTCATAGAAAACTCATGTGCATGCGAGGGGTAAATGATATGGTGCATAAGTAGAAATAAAAGGTATGTAGCACTAATCTTTACAGTATGTCTCCCGCTTTATTACTCACACACTTTGGCCGACTGAATCGGAGTCTCATACACATGATGCTTTCTATTACATTCTAATAATTAAAGGGGAAATTAAACTGCATGCCACCGCACTGATTTAAACCCCGAAAAAATTGAGAAAATATGTCAAATGGAGAACACACACGCATGAATTTCCTTCTTTCTTTTTTTTTTTTTCTCGCTGTAAAGCCAGAAGCCTGCCGACCCCAAAATGTGTTTGTCAGCCAGCGGGGTTTACTGGAAGGGAGCCTTCGAGATGGGCAACGGCAACTGTTCATTTTCTCACTCATTGACCTCGACTCCCCACTTTACAATGTGGAATAAAAGTGGCCCTCTATTAGCCAACAGCGTGAGTAACAGAGGATCCAGGGAATCAGAATCACTCTGCAGCCGCTGTTCTGCAAAAAGCAAACACACACACACACACACACACACACACTGTGCACAAACACAGCCGGACCAGGGGTGTAACGAAGGGGCTTTTTTTAACCTGTAGAATGGAGCGAAACACCACGTCGCTGGCTGATCTAAATCTTTACAACTGAGGGTTACTTAAAAAAGGGCAGAAACAATCCGACGGAAGGGTCTCACACTGAAGTCAAACCAGCATTTTGTGCGTCATCGCATCTCTCCGGAGAGCCAGGTTCAAACAGTAGATCACAGTTTGTGAAGCTACAAATGGACAAAGTTGGAAAACCCCCCCCCCACCCCCACCCTGTCCAACCGTCCACCTACGGACACGTCACCATGATCGCTAATGCCGCCGAGCTATCGACCAGCGAGCCGTTTCAAAAGGGGGAAGAGAACCGGCTGCAGGGCCTCTGACAACACTGGCAAGGGTAAAGTGTTATTTCACTGGCACGCCGACAGCTGGACAAGCGGGTGGGAGGGTTGGGGCGGGGGGGGGGCATGGATGCAGGGACGTGTGTGTGTGTGAGTTGGGAGGGGCATTCGGCCGGCCGGGCAGTAATTCTTAATTGACACCTGTCAGCATAATGCGGCAGTCACAGCTGTTGCAGGAGAATTTGTCCATCGTCCCGTTCATCTGTCAGCTCTAATACCCGTCCTAAAAGCTGCCCCCCCCCCCCCCTCCTCCGACACATCCCACCACGTTGCCATCCATCCACCCACGTAGACCCCCACCTACTAACACCATCTTCTTCTTCGATGCTGCTGTTGGGCTAAACACTGGTGCCCGCTGCCATCATCGAGCATCCCCTCTTCCCGTCTTCCTTCCATTGCCAAAGCCAAAACAGACCTATTTCATTACATCGCTCTGCGCATTCAAACCATGTTGAAATGATTAAGTATTTGGCTCCAAAAAAAAAGAGGAAAAAAAGAATGCACACTTAAAGTCTTTCACCCGTTCCCTCATTTGTTTCCCTTTCAGATTTTCATTTCCCCGACGATCCCCACCTAACTTTGTCTGATGAGGTACAACCGACTGAGGAAAGAAAGGAGAGCAGACTTCAAAATAAAAAGCTTCTTCTTTTTTATTTCACTCACCCCCCCCCCCCCCCCCCCCCCTCCCTCCCTCCTCTACCACCAGCACTTCTCTCTCTCTTTTCTCTTTGGCCTTTTGAGTGGCAAAGAACGGCTATTTATCCAGAGGAGAGAGAAGAAGAAGAAGTAGTGAGATGAGAAACATGCTGGAGACGGGAAAAGAGCAAGAAATGAGAGGGGAGAGATGAGAGGTACGCGGAAGAGACGGAGAGCGAGGGAGGTAAAGAAGTAAAGAGGAGGAGAGGGAGGAGAGGGAGGAGTGAGCAGGGGTTGGGTGTCCCTGGATGGGGCTTTTTGCTCTTCTGTAGTGGGCCCATCTCGTTTGTCTTGTTTGTTTGTTGGCATCAAAGAGCTGCCTCTCACTCCCCCTGCTAACTGATGTAATGAGTGGGTAAGCTACATGTTGGTTGTTTTTCCTGCGCCGAGGAATTCAAATACTTATTAGACAAAATATTCTGTAATTGCTCATCTTTTATTGATAGAAGTAACATGTTAAATTTGGCTCTAGCAGACTTTCCCGTAGCCTCTCGAGGAGGCGCGGCGCTGATCAAGAGAGCAAATTTACCCTCTGCAAACGGAATACTTTACTTAAGAAAATTTCACGTGTCAATTTTTGGGCCCTAAATGTTGCGCGACTACTTCTCTTGAACGCTTCCCCTCTTATCTTCCTCATGTCTCAAATTATGAGCCGGAGCAAAAAAATAAAAAATAAATAAAAAAAAAGAAAAAAGAATAAATAAAACAACATATGAACAATATTTCATTAATGAGCTCTTAAAGTCTTACATCTCCACTGTGGAGCCTTAACAAAATGTGATTACTCAGCCCAACACACATATTACATAGTAATTAAGCACACTTAACAAAGAGCTGATAACCGCCGTTCATCAAAGCTTTGAGTCCAATCTGAATTACACGAAAGTTTAAAAAAAAAAGATAACAGTTTGTTATGCTGCTGGAACATTGAAAAATGAGAACAAAAATTCTTTATTTGGGGAAATTGTTTTTCTATGGCAGTCAGGAGTAAGACTGCTTGTCAGCCCGGTCCCAGAGGGCTGCTTTCTATCGGTTTCAGACTTGATTTTCTCAGACTTGGATTCTTTTTTTTTTTCTTCCTTTTTTTGGATCCCATGACTTGCTGCTGTTTTTATGTGCTGCAAGGCAGTCAACAAAGCACATCTGGCTGCTTTAATGATATGATTTCCCATCATACTAAGCCACCTCCATTATGACCTCCCACAGAGACATGCTGGCTGCACTTAAGCATTAGGTGTAGGTGTGTGTGTGTGTGTGTGTGTGTGTGTGTATCTGTCTGTCTGTCAGTCTGACTGTCTGTGTTTAGAGGTTGACGGTGTGTGTGTGTGTGTGTGTGTGTGTGTGTGTGTGTGTGTGTGTGTGTGTGTGTGTGTGTGTGTGTGTGTGTGTGTGTGTGTGTGTAAAGAGCTGCGAGGGCAAAACACTGCTAGTGATGGTAGCAGCGTGCCCTGAGGGCAGCTTTAGTTGAGAATGTCCCGGAAAGAATCAGAAAGAAAGGAAGAGAAAGACACAAGCAGAGTAATGTCGTTATGGTGTGAAATACATCCTTATCTATGTGAACAGAAAAAGCTTAACGCATGGTGCTTAAACCTCGCTAATACCTTCCATTTGATTCTATTTCTTATTGACTGATAATCAATACCAAGAGAAATCCTCTCACGCTGATCTTAAAGCCGTTTCATAAATGTGAAACGTGGGGATTTTTTTCAAGGATAATAAACGTAGCTAGCGCAAGTAACTGAGCAACTAACAGCACACGCGCACAAACACAGGGGCACTTGTGGTGACTGGAGGCATTAGAAGAGCGAGCTGAGCATGTTTGACCTTTGACTGCCTCAAATCCCTGATGTCAATTTAACTAATAGTTTCAGAGGGTGGCGCAGGAGCAAAAGTGGCTATCGACGAGGTCGATCGATGCCACCTGCTAACGACACCACCGCTCCAATTAGCGTAACCTCTAGCCGAGTCCGACCGGCAAACACGCACGCACGCACGCACGCACGCACGCACGCACGCACGCACGCACGCACACACACACACACACACACACACACACACACACACACACACACACACACACACACACACACACACGCACGCGCTAAAGGGAAATGCCCAGGAAACACAGAGCACAACTGAAGGAGGGGGGATAAAAGTGGCCGCTGCGGATCAATACGTGTTCCTGCTCTGTCTGATCCCCTTGGCTTTGATTGGGAGCGTTGATCAGATATGACGGTCAGAAGTGAGAGATGTGTGGAGCTGCTGCTAGAGGTTGTTTTTTCGCGCCCCGAGGAGCAGATCTGGAGGCGGGCGCTAACGCTAAGGAGGATGACTAACGTGCCGTGGTTACCGTTACACTCGTTCAAGTTATTCATTCCAGGAAAACTAACACTGGTCAGTGCTAAGCTACAAACACACACACACACACACACACACACACACACAAGCTCTCTTCGCCTCTGTCTCTACCCCCCCCTCCACCCTCTCACACACACATAAACACACACACACACACACACACACACACATAGACATACACTGTCTTCTAACATAAACTTCTCATTTCTCAGAAGCCGTGGAGCCTTTAAGCCATCGGAAGTTATAAGCCGCTCCAACTTTCAGGCCACAAGACACTAGTTCCTTTACTGAAAATCAACTCTTTTTTTGTTGTTGATCAAAACAAGACTGTTCTAATTCTCAGGAAGGAGGGGAGGGTATTCAAATCTGGCAACATTAAAAGTGAAAGAAAAAAAAAAAAACTCAGAGTGAGTATACACTGACGCTGGTGTAGACAGAAGGGTGGTGGTGGTGGTGGTGGGGGGGCGGGCACATAAATCTCAGCATACTGATTATTTTGAGGGGAGAATATCACATAACAGCATCGTCAAATAAGAGCACAAAGGTCGCTGTGTAATCTTAGCCACCCCGGGCATGCAAAATCATTAATCCCTGGGCACTGTGATTCTCCAGCTCGGAAATAAACCGGAGGCCTTCAGCACCGAGTCGGGAGGACGTTCGGCCAAAGTACGACGAGACCTTGTTATGATGTGGCGGTGATTTACTAGCAGGGCGGCAACATATGCAAAAGTGTAAAAAACTTCCAACTTGAACGTCCACATTTTTTTTTTTTTTTTTTTTATTATTTTCTTTTAAAACGCTCCCTGGGATTACTTGGGAGCGCTGATACATCAAGTGGTTAGAACAGGCCCGAGCCGCGTCATTAATATGAAAATAAATAAATCTCTCGCAACAGTCGAAACATTTCCACCCTCACATTCCAGACGCAAAAAAAAAAAGAGAAAAAGTTAAAGAGGATGCACCGCTAGCTCGACGCACAAAAAAAAAAGAAAGAAGAAAAGGTCTGTAATTGAAGGAATGAGAGAACAGAGGGAAAGGTTGCGATGTGCTGCCGCTGGTCTGGCCGGCCTTATTACAAGGTTAGGAGAGTGGTGGGGGCGAGGGCGGGGGCAGGGGTTGGCGGGGGCCTACTGAGGTCATTAACTGGCATTGTCTCCTGACGTGATTAGTCAGGTAGCAAAGTCCATTTGTCACCTGCACAGGCAAATTGAGTTGGTGCTGCACTAGGGGCTATGGGGACTGTATAATATCAACTTGATTACATCAAGGCAGCTGCGGACTTGACACCTTACTGAATTTGTCAGCATTAATCGTTAGGGCCTGTCACAAATCCATCAGCTCCACAGATAATTAGGGCTCTCTCTAATGAAGCCAACGGGAAGCAACCTAACCCCCCCCCCACACACACACACACACCCACACACACACACACACACACACACACACACACCCACACACACACACACGTCTTTTCTTATAATTAACCATCGTGCTCCACAGACATAAGAGCGACTATCTTATCTGCCCTTCCTCCTCGTCTTCCTCCTGTAAGACTCCTTCCTCCTCGTCTTCCTCCTGTAAGACTATCTGAGCCTGCCTCGGATGAAAGACGACGTCACTCCGTTCTGTCTTTTTTTATTGTCGCTGCCTTCCTTCCTGTCCCCCCCCCCCCCCCCACCTGTCCCCCTTAAATCGCGTCGTTTAATGATGAGGTGAGGCTACAAGTGTAATAACACACACAGGAACATGCATGTGTGCACAATAAAAATTGCACAGAGGAGAGAGAGAGATGTGTGTGTACTTTAGACTCACTCTCTGATGCAGGTTTCCAAGGTTTCTTTCCATCTCAGCTTTACTACATGGATTGTGAAATAAAACCTATGGTGTGTTTTTATAAAGTGTAATGACAGCTACATGTGTTTTGTAAAAAAAAAATTAAAAAAATCCCGGTGTCTTGGCCATTTTCTGTGGATCTTAACACCACATACACACACACAAGCTTCATAACAGTACTTGAGGAAATTGTGTTTGAAAATGTTTGTTTGAGAAATTAAATTATGTGTCAAAATCTGAATCAGAAACACTTGCCCTAAAAAAAAAAAAAAAATCCTGTAAATTTGTAAATTTAGGGGAGAATAAGAAAAACAATAATCTAGTTGTTGCTTTAAGACCATGCAAGACATTTAATTATAAGCTGCCTGCATTATAGGAAAATAAAAATGTGCACAACTGATCGTAAAGCTCGACAAAAAAATATCCACAATTATGCCTTTCGCCATTTCTGATGCTGTGGAATATTTAATGCCGGATTTGGCCTTGAAACACTATAATAGACATTACATAATGAACAATATTCTCCAAAAAAAGGTACGAGGTGAGAGAGAGAGAGAGCGAGAGAGAGAGAGCGAGAGAGAGAGAGAGAGAAACCTGTGGAGACAAGTCTGCTATTGTTTTAATTGTCTGAGCTTTGATTTCCATGCTCAGTCCCACCAAGAGCAATTTTCCTCTCTGAAGCCACAGGTCAGTACCAGCTGAAGCATCGGGCTAGCCTAGCGTGTGTGTGTGTGTGTGTGTGTGTGTGTGTGTGTGTGTGTGTGTGTTCGTTATTTGTTGCTACTGGGGCGTTATCTCTGACCGACTGTCATGTTCATGGGAGAATGGAAAACATCCCGTCTGCCAAGCTGTGATTGACCATTACAACCCATGATGCGCATGGCACTCAGTGGACAGTCTAATGGATCAATGGTGTGTGTGTGTGTGTGTGTGTGTGTGTGTGTGTGTGTGTGTGTGTGTGTGTGTGTGTGGTGAGTGAAGGGAGGGGTCACAGCGATGTCATGTTTTCATTCCTCCATCTACATGCACAAACCTAACAGGAGTCGCTCTGCTGCCACCATGGCCAACCATTTACAGTGGGCTACCTTGCCAAAAGGACAAACAAAACTCTCACACACACACACACACACACACACACACACACACACACACACACACACACACACACTCAGAAAAGTAAAGGCTCGATAGCTACATCCTCTTTTTCGCGGTGCAGGCCCGACATTGTGTGAAAAGTGCTTTGCTGGAAAGGCAAGCGAGAAAGAAAGAAGTCGACAGCGAGCACCGGTTGAATGTTCTCCGTCCTACACTCCCTTCTCATCCTCCTCCTCCTCCTCATCCTCACCACCACCTTCACCAGCTCCCTGCTTAAGATGATAAAAACCTGCTGAGTTCAAAGTCTTCGTCGGCTGGCCCTCCTGTTCGACCCGCTTTGCACCTCATATTTCAAAATCTCTTTAAAATTCTGTAACTGTCTTTTGTTCACTCCAGTTGTTAATGCCTAACTTCAAAGGCTCGGCCTCATTAGCACAGAGGTAGAAACCCCTGTCACTCATTTACATTTGTTTAAAGGCTGCAGGGAGACGAGGGGAGGAAAGGGGGAGTCCAAATCCAAACCACTAGAAGTCAACCTTGTCGGTCCTCTGCCAAGACCCGGTTTTATCAGTTGGTCACATTGCAAACATTATATACTCCCCTCCAGCAGTGGATATTGATTTCATCACTGAGCTGATTCTTACGGTGAGTGTGGGGTGAATTCTGGATTGAAACGAGCAAGAAAAAAACCCTCAACATTTATCTCCATTAAGGAAAGGGCCATACTCAAACACCTGATTATAAAAAAAAATAATAAAAAAGAGTGTTTGGGTAGATTTTCCCTGTGATCTATTCAACATACACACCGTCCTTTTTCATCTGCTTTTAGTACCGTCCCTAAAATAATAAAACGAGGTGATTTTTCACCATAATTTGCAACTTTTTTAATGCTTTTTTTATTTTAGTTTCTGGCTGAGACAACAGGAGGGGTTGTGTGTACCAGAGACTAAACCTACCAGAGGCATGCTTGTCTTGGTGGAAGGATTTATTGATGTTTATCAGGGATGAATAGATCAAAGACTGCCACGTGACAGGCGATCAATCACGCATCAAATCAAGGATGGCAATCCTCTAATAAAACAGAAAGAAAGAGGGGAGAAAAAAAAAAGCGGCTCTCACCAGTTGTCTCCCCCTTCTCCCCCAGTCAATTATTCATCATTACTCACTCTTGAACCTCAAAAGCTCCCTTTTATCCCCATAACATGCCATTTAGTTTATCTCACCATTCTAAAGAGAACTTTCCTGGCAAACGAGGATGAATAAGAGAAAGAAAAAAAAAAAAACACCAAAGTGCCATTGCGCAGATTTGTGCGTCCCCCCCCTTTTTTCCGCTAAATTAAGATTTTAAACACAACTGTGGATCATGGGTTGAGTCGCGCGCTGTGTTAATAACACAACAAATACAATTCAAAACAGTGAAATAAATCTCAGCATGCAGCGCAACCAAACAATGCGGTGTGGAAGGAGACATTTTCATTTGGCACTTGTGAATAAAAACGAGTTGGCTACCGTGGTGGGAAATGGTCGTTATGAAGGGGCGGGTTATACCTGCTGATCGCCGCGGATCTTGCTGCTTTCTCCTCGGCATAGTGACCGTCGCTCTCCGCGGTGCTTCTCATGCAGGGATTACAAACAAATCGAGTCTGTCAGTTTTGAAAAATCATCCCGTTCTCTCTGTTTTTTTTCGTGGGAGGGGGGGAATTGGGTTTTTGATCTCGGAGCTGGAAAATGTCTTCTTTTCAAACTGCCTGCTCTCTTTTGGACTTAACAGCTTGTTCGGCTTCGAGAACGAGCAGCAAAATTACGAAGGGATTGGGCCAGCTCCTGACACCTTCATGTCCATCAAAGATCATCTTCCGTCATGTCTCTCGTGGCACGGGTTTACAAAAAAAAAAAGAAGAAAAATTAAAAAAAAAAAAAAAAAATCTGCAGCGAGAAAGCACCTTGAAACCCAAGTTTTCAGTTCACTCCCCCTGGAACAAAAAAAATCTCGCTAATCTCCAGTGCTGTTTGGAGGGGGACGATACTTTGCTGCGCCTTTTACGCACACCAAAACTAAAAAATAAATAAACTCTGGCGGTAACAAAACAAATACGTCCCGTGTGAGCGCAGCGCACAGCTCTGACAAGTAATGTATCCTTGTGTTTCCTTCTCTTCTCTCGCCTGAGACCTGAAAGAGAGAAAAGGGGGAGAGAGGGGAGGGGGGGGGGGGATAGACAAACAGGCATTAGATGGGTTAATGTCAGTCCCGTCACCACCACGCCACCTCAGCCCGGATCCAGCCTCACCAGTCCGGCGGATACTTTTTCCTCCCTCCCCTCTTTCGCTCCCATTGAAATAACAATTCTAAATGAGACGACCAGGATTCCTGTATTACTTACGTTTCAGGAGTCGCGGAAATAATTTCCACCGCTCATCTCATCGCATCTTAGACAGAATTATTATTTTTTTTGGAGGGGTGGCTGATGCGGTGGAGAAGGATATCACTTGAGAGCGAGAGAGCGAGCGAGAGAGAGAGAGAGAGAGAGGGGAAACAAACAAGACGCAGGCGCATCCAAGCTTCGCCAACAGCAGATCAGATCGACATGGACTAAAATATTTGTCTCTTAAAAGAGCAAAAAAAAAGGAGAGTGGTAGGGTGGTGGTGGTGGGGGGGAACTCCAGTCAGTGATCCGAGGTCTCCCGAAAAGAAATACGAAAAAAATGGAAACGCGGTGGATCCAGAAGCTGTTTCAGACAGTCTCAACTGATAGACAGACGCATCGAGTGGCTTTTCCTGCTACATTTTTACTCCTCCCCTCTCCACAAGCGTCACCCCTGACAGAGGAGCCTACCTGTCAATCTTTTTAATTGTCTTGTTTTCCCCCCCTCTCTCCCTCTCTCCCTCTCTCTCTCTCCTTCTCCCTTTGCTTTAAAAAAAAAAAAAAAAAAAAAAAAAAAAAACCTCCGACAAAAGAACGGATCCTTCCGGAACTTATCAGGGGGGGTGGGGGGGAGAGACTAAAACCAAACTTATAGGAACACGCATCGCAAACCACAACAAGTTCTCCACTAGTATATGAGGCTGCTATACGACGTGCATGTTATATTTTACGGCACTAGTGCGGGGGGTCGGGGGGTGGGACGAGGGTTCAGTGCCCCCATGTGCTGTGGTAGTACCAGTGATATGCTTTGAATGGACTCTTTATTCCCTATAATGACAGATGTCAATAGGTGGACAACGCGTCTGCGTGAAGCGGACAGGCAAGAGTGGGATGCAAACACCACCCTCTCCCAGGTCGCTGGTGCGGGCTTTGGTTACAGGTGTACATGAGGGTACACACATGTTCCGGCAGCAGACCCCCCGCCTCCAATAAAAAAAAAAAAAAAAAAAGCGCAGCTGCGCAGCACCCCGTGTGATTCTGTTTAGTAAAGCCTATTCGTGGACGTTTTTGAGGAGATTCAGCGGGGTCGGTGTCGGTTTCGTGGGAGGAAAAGAAGCGGTTCAGGGGGACACGTTCGGAGGCGAGGATTGATTTGTTTCACCTTACTAGGAAGTGAGCGCCGTGTCCGGGAAGGGGAGGGACTCCCGACAACAAGTCTGCGGCGCCGCTGCTGCGCTACCTAACAAGGCTGCGCCAGCGCAACGTTTTCTACCCTAAATACTGCGTGTTGTTGTTGTTTGGGTTTGTTTTTCTTTGCTTGAGAACCAGAGAGCGACGCCACAAAGCGCAGCGGCTTCTCTTACTGTTTGAAAGCGCGTCTTTTAGCACGGCTCAGCCCGGCCTGCACGCTGTGCATGTGCAGCGAGAGGGGGGGGGGCCTAATGGCAGCCGGGCTTTATCGCTGCCGCGAGCGTAGCCGACGTCAAGTTCGTCCGTGAACTTTGTCCCATTGCGGAGCCATGTCCAGCCTGCGGCTGGTGAGAAACGGTCGAAGGGCGATATCGGTGCTCGGTGGCGGGCGCGGAGGCACCGACGCACTTTCTGGAGTTCGCCCGGTCGCGCGGCGCTTCATCATAGACATGTCCTACTCGGCGCACTTCATGGATTTCACGGGATCCTCCATACCGAGCAGCATGAAAAAGCTGGTCGTGAACAAGCTCAGTCCTAATTTTAGGGAGGCCGTTTCCGCGCAAACCGTCGCGGTTCCGACCCCCGGGGACGCGGACTTGCTCGTCAGAAATCGGTAAGTTGTTGTTTATGAAAGGTGGGCAGACAACCGACACTAAGTGGTTCTCTCTCTCTCTCGGTCTCTACCCCCCGCGCGCGCTCGGGATAGCAGTAGGTGACCCGGAACGTGTCACGGGTCCGTTAGCGGATCAGTAACGTGATGTCGATCTATCACGGTAGGCTGATGTTGAGAAGTTGTACAAAGAGGCTCCGCTTACCTTGATTCACCCATGTCCAGCACCTGCGATCACCATCATCATCATCATCATCATCATCATCATCATCATCATCATCACGAGATGGCAAAATACGTGAGGAATAAGCGCTGTACTGTATTTCCAAGTTCCGCCCCTCTCTGCGTTTGTCTATCAATCCATCTCGGCATCTCTCTCTCTCTCTCCCTCTCTCAGTCCTCCTGTCTCACTACGTCACCAAACAGAAACTCATTTGGGGGGGGGGGTCAGACTGGCATCAAGAGATGGAGATGATGGAGCAGGAGATGCAGTGTTACATGGCGCGGGTATTGCAGCATCATTTCTGTGATTAGCAGCAGAACCCAGCGTTGTGTTCACGGTTCGGGAAGAGTGCTGCTGCTGCCCCCCCCCCCGAAGTCCGTTAGCCTGATGCAGACTCGGGGATCATTGTTGGAGTCATGGTGTTGAACTACACTTGCTCGTGTCAGGTGGAAAAAGCATAAATTACTTCAGCAGCATTTCTGTGTTTTGTTCTTATTCCAGCCGGATGTAATATCTTCCTCTGATTTTGATTTACCACTACATTACCGACTGTGTGTATGCCTAACCTGATCTTAGATCCTGTATTAGTCTCATACAAATGCCCCTCAGGGTTTATTGTGGTGTTTTACTGCCAATGAAATATATACATAATTAGTGTCTTACCGCCTTGCAAGACAGAGATCGGTTGTGTGTGAACTAAGGCCTTTGACCGTCGCTGTCTGTAACACTGAGGCGTCGCCGTCATGGGAACGCTGGAGATGATTTAACTCACAGAAAATAAATATTTCTGTTTGTGAACCACTTATCCCGTATTTGCGCAGCATCGGCGCCGGCTTAAGAAATGTTACGTACGAAAGTGTTGAATGGCGAATTCCAGGGTGAGAAATTGATCATTGAAACGATCTTGGCTGCAGCGAAAGAGGCGGATTAAATCACGAGTAAGAAATGAAACTTTACCGATTGCATCATTGAAGCACGTCTTCGCAACGTACAGTAAATCCTCAAGTCCCTGGATTCCTGAGGAGTGCAACTGTAAACGCACACAGACGCATGGGCTGCACAGGAAAGACAGAGGCCTCATCCGATTGTATCGGGACCGTCATGAGTCCACAATAATACGTTGTCTTTTAATTATGTTTCATATGAAAACAAATCATTTCCAGAAATGTCATTTGTCAGTTTTGCTATAAATCTAAAATAGAGGCCATGAAACCTGAACATGTCATTTCGTTTTTTACAAAGTGTAGCATGTGTATCAATAACACATCATTTTTTTTGTATCATTTTATCACCATTACTACATTCAAAGGTTTTTCAGACTTTTATGTGTGAACACACTTCATTCCCGCAAATCTCATTTTATTTGAATTTGTTTAAACTCACGTGTATTTTACATTAGACCTGTGTACATTGAACGAGTTGTACCTTTTTTTTTTTTTTTTTTGATGAAAAACATTCACTGATTCTAAAGATAAAAAGTAGTCAAATGGAGGTGTCTTATGTCACCGCGGCCCATCTATAAACCACAGAAGCATTATCTGCGAGCTCAAAGTACATGTGTGACATGCACAGTAATGAGGCACAGCATGCGCGCCGCTCTAAAAGACAGTAAATGATTTATTTATACATTCCTTTCTCACATATTTGTTTCCAACATGTTTCCAAAGTAAGATGAAAACGACCGTCTCCGTGTTGAGGCAAGAAGCGACTATCTAAGATTTTTTTAAAAAGTGCAGTTTGTTGTGGGTGTCTCTGAAGACAATGAATCGTGACATCATGCAATGTGTTTTGTGATACAAGCCTTTCGCTGTCAGCGCCGGGCCGCTCTCCTCCAGAGAAAAGGGAGTCATTGCCAAAACAAAGCCGAGTGTTCGTGCCCTGTGCAGACATGTCGAGAGAAGGAAGCTGAAGCCTTGACCTTCAGACAGAATTCGGGGGAAACCTGCGCACTAATGACCACCTAACTTCCATTCTCTTGAATCCACAATTATTGTTGTTTGTGTTTGTATTTCAGTTTTGCAGGAATCAACGCCTCCGATATCAATTACTCGGCAGGCCGCTACGACCCCTCGGTGAAGCCCCCCTTTGACGCCGGCTTCGAGGGCATCGGCGAGGTCGTCGGCCTGGGCCTCAGCGCCAGCGCCCGCTACACCGTCGGCGACGCCGTGGCCTACTTCGGCAGCGGCGCGTTCGCCGAGTACACGGTGGTGCCGGCCAAGGAAAGCGTGCCCGTCCCCGCGGTGAGGCCGGAGTTCCTCACCCTGCTGGTCAGCGGCGCCACGGCCTACATCGCCCTGAAGCGCCTGGGCGACCTGGCCAAAGGGGAGACGGTCCTGGTCACGGCGGCAGCGGGGGGGACGGGACAGTTTGCCGTGCAGTTCGCCAAGCGGGCCGGTTGTCACGTGATCGGGACCTGTTCGTCCGACGAGAAAGCCGGCTTCCTGAAATCCATCGGCTGCGACAGACCGATCAACTACACCACGGAGGACCTGGCCAAGACGCTGAGGAAGGAGTACCCACAAGGCGTAGACGTGGTGTACGAGTCGGTTGGAGGCAGCGTCTTGGAGGCCGCCGTGAACAGTTTGGCCATTAAGGGCCGGCTGATCGTCATCGGCTTCATTTCGGGGTACCAGACGGCATCGGGGATCCCGGCTTTCAAAGGGGCAACGCTGCCGGTGAAGCTGCTGCAGAAGTCGGCCAGCATCCGGGGCTTCTTCCTGCCCCACTTTGTCAGTGACTACAGGGAGGCTCTGGGTAGCATGATGCAGATGTTTGCCAAGGGGAAGCTAGTGTGTGAGGTGGATCATGGGGATTTGGCACAGGAGGGGAGGTTCGTAGGCCTGGAGTCAGTCTTCCGGGCCGTCGACTACATGTATGCTGGGAAAAACCTGGGCAAGGTGGTGGTGGAAGTGGCCCCGCCCCCTGTTAGCAATAAGCTCTGATTTAACGAAAAAAATCATACTTGAACTCTAATGATTGAAAACAAACTGTAGGGCTTTGATTTTTGAACAGATTAATTTCTTTATTTTTTGTACGATGATTGCTATAACCCTCAATTAATCTAATGCTTTCACAAATAAACATAATGAGCAACTTTTATTTTCTATTCTGGTTTTGGAAACTACGAGCGATAGGAAGGTATGTTTCTTATTATTATTTAGAGGAGCTCTCAGCAGTTTGATCCAAGACTTAAATTAGTTTAATCAGAAAATGTACTAATGACTATGCATTGATGATCATATTGCACAAATATTCTGATTAAAAAAAAAAAAATTAAAAAAAATCAGACACGGCACATATCCCAGAAAATATTTTTTGCAGTGTTTCTTAAATTGTGTGCCCACCGTCTGGTACAAGTCCACCTCCAAAATTAATTTAGACCAGCTGCCATAATGGGCTTGCTTTTAGCACTCTCAGGCACTTTATCTACCATAAATGTTTTATGATAGACTTCATTGTTTTTCTAATGGGGGCTTACATTGGTGTGTGCTTGTCAAGAGTGAGTGCTGCTCCAGGTGTGCTTGGTATTTCATCGCCTGTTTGTGGCTGACAGAAACAGCATTCACACAATCAATCTCTTCGTTCACATGTCCCGAAGCTGCACATAATAAAAAAAAAAAAAAAAAAAAAGTTCAGCTAACCAGGAGTTGCACTAGAAAATGCCATTAGGTTTCCACACCGCAAGTAAAGGAAAATCACTTGTAGTGAATGCGTTGTGGAATGCCCTTTGACATTTATTTTTTTTCATTTCCATTTATTTTTTTTGTATTTAATTTAGTTTTGGATAGAAGGAATAAAGCAGCACAACATATGTTTGGAAGTTTAGTCACATGATGGATCATTTCTACATAAAAGCCAAAGATTTCCACCAGCGAACAGAAGACTTGGACTCCAACGGTAAAAAGCCTCAATAGGCGAAAGGTTTGAGAAAAGAGCCGCGTTGTGTGAATGCGCTGAACGTAGCCTAAAACAAACACCTGTTCCTCCCTGGCAGCGAGGGCCGCAGCGTTCATGCACTGTGAACATGTTATTTCCTCATCCAGGTGGCCACTCGAAATATAACCCAGTGTGAAATGCGTTACAGGTGTGACCCCAGCATGCAAAGCTGCTACCTTCAACAGACGGCGCAGGAAATCAGAAACGCACCAAAGCCAAGGCCCGTTTGCAGCCACGGCGTAGGAAGTCCGCGAAGACGGCGGTCCCGTTCGGATGTAGTCTCAGTGATTACTGATGTTTAAGTCAAAAGATGTTTCACACACACTGAGGGCTTTTATAACGGGTTGTTATCCAAATAGAAGAAGTCGTGAGAAGTATTAACTACCCACTATGAAGAGTAAAAATCACCTTTTAGATAACAAACATAAAAATGATCCGTTTATAAATGTGCCTCAGGACATTCTTCTCATTTTTCAATATATTTAATTCCATTTTCCCTTCAAATCTCTCATGTTTGCTTTCACTAAATATGTGTTCGTAAGAATGGTTTTAATATTATATATATATATATATATATATAATTTTTGTACTAAATCCTCCCAGAGGTCACTTCTTTTCTTTTCTTAGCTCAGTCTCATCAAAAGCTACAATATTAAAAATGGACTCACTTAAATAAGAGGTTTGGTACATTTTAGCGCACAACCATGACCTTTAGCCCGACGTTAAACACTCACGCCCGCGGGTGACTTTGAGTTGGAGTGACTTGCTGTGAATTTAACGAATATCACAATTAAAGAAGAAATGAAACCAACGGCGAGTTTGTCTCACCGGCAGCACAAGCGCTAATTGTTAAATCATCGCACTCACCTCTCGTCACACCACTCTTTGGTCAGGTGTGATGCGGAAGCGAGCTCGCGTATGGAAGGCGACGATGCACGAGGATGTTTAGATGAAGTCGGCGCGCTCGAAGCGCCGCCTGCATCGGTGTCGACGCGGCGAGGAGGAGGAGGAGGAGGAGGCCAGGTTTAGCATCTCTTCAATTAACGGGAGAGGCCTCGTCTCGACGTCCTCCAGGGCCTACCTGTACCTCCGCTGATTAGTGAGCAGTCACAGCCCCAATTAGAGAACACAGGAACCTGGAGAGACAAACACTCTTTATTTAATTGGATTGTGTTGAAGTCGGAAGGCTGCTAACTGGCAACGTATTGAAGCGACTGCGGAGCGTAAACAAGACATTAAAGACGGAGGAGGTCTTCTGGAGAAGCATTCGCAGACTTCAGGGTGATGGTGAAACTTTAGAAACATTTTTTTTTGCATTTGAGGAATTATGCTAAGTGTCTCTCATTTTAGTCAAGGGTTACTGTAGTATTTCTCCTCAGAATGGAGGACTGCATGAACCCTTTTTAACTGGTGTAAATGTAAATGATTAGGAAGAGAAAAAAATGGATGTGCCTTTTGTGATTAGTTTTTATTGCTTTTATATATATATATATATATATATATATATATATATATATATATATATATATATATATATAGTCAATGCAACTTTATGATTAGTGACAGTTGTGTGACATTTGCTCATATTGCTATAAGTGAGACTAACATTTGAAAGAAGAACTAAATTCATCCTCACAAATGAAGAGAATGAAATCATACCCGTGTTCATGTCAACACACTGTGACCAGCAGCTTATGCTGGCTACTGTTAGCACACTAGAGGTGTGTGTTGTTGTCTCAGTGACTTTGCTTAGTGAGTCTGACTTCATGACTCTTCTATATTTGTGCCACGGCTACACTATGTTTTAGCATTTACAATTACGCCGTAATTGTCACTTGCGGCCGCCGCTCAGCAACGGGTTACAAAGGTCTCGCTTTAAAATGAAAATCTTTTCTTTCTTTTTTTCAGTCTATATATTGCTGGGGTTTTTTTTTAAAGCGCAAAAAAACCAAAACCCCAATACAATCTCTTGAAGTCACAACTTTCCGTAGCTTCAGATCCATTTCACTATTCAGTCCAGAGCGCGGAGCTGGATTTCATTGTTGCACGTTGACATTCAAGGGATGTGAAACTCTCAAAGGTCTCTCTGTCTCTCTTTTCGCTAAAACCCCTCTCTTTCCACAGTGTTTTCATCGCCGGAACATGTGGCACATAACAAAGACATCACCCTGGTATTGCGGGACGGTAGTCTACCTCCAGGCGCCTAAGGGACACTGGCTGGCTGCTTGGTGCTGCCAGGATCCAGACAGTCCAGTTTCCTTCCGTGCAAGTCAGTCAGACCCCCTCAACTCCCCAACTCCCCGAGCCCCCGTCACTCCTACCTCCGCCTAATTACCAAACCTAAAACCCCTCTCGACTAATTAGCCACAGCAGACCCGGGAACTGTGAGTAAAGGTAAAGAGATGGCTTCATTCAGGAGCTTTTGTGTGTGTGTGTGTGTGTGTGTGTGTGTGTGTGTGTGTGTGTGTGTGTGTGTGTGTGTGTGTGTGTGTGTGTGTGTTAAAGACAGAGACAAGAAGAAAGGGAAATGGAATATTCAAACCTCCTTTAGCGAACACATCTCTACAGCCAATTAAAGTCATTTATTAAACTCTTTGCGAAACCTGAGTTGTGCATGACAGAATGATAGGGGAATGTGTTTGTTTGTGGCTGTGCATGTGTCGATGTGCGTGGGGGTTGCGTGCGCTCGCACACACACACACACACACACACACACACACACACACACACACACACACACACATACACACACACATCCACATGTGTCTCAGTATGGCTGGCAATCTGTCGGCTTCTCTGTCTATCAGCGGCGCGAGAGCTCAGTGGGACATAAATTACAATATGCAGCTGAGCCACTTGTGTAAGTCTCAATGAAGGGGAGGAATAACTTTCTTAATCAAGTTCCCCTGATTAATTGTAATAAAGGTGTCATCCGTAAATGTGTCCTCCTGATTGAGTAATTCGGGGCCGGAGACAGTAAGCACATCCCCGGTGATTGGGGAGGGGGGTGGTGGACAGAGTGGGGGAGGAAGGTGTGTGGAGGACATACTGAGACACAAATAGCTCCTGGGCACACTGGCAGCCTTCGCACAACTGACAGTTATGAAATACAATTATCAGTGTGATCTGCTTAAGAATTCATCAGCGGCTTCACCGGCCAGTAAAGACGTTCGTAGAGAGACGGAGACACGAGGGGGAGGGAGGGCCTCGCTGATTAAATGGGATTTTTATTTAGTCCAGCAGATTGTTCCCATTATGTTACACTATTGTCTTTTTCTGTTGTGTTTCCTCTGCTAGAATCACCTGCGTTGTCCCCCATCATCCACCTAATCTCAGTCCAAACCAGCGGCGTTTCAGAAGGTTGATCTTTATGATGCATGGAAGTGACTCAGAGATGCACGTTAAAAAAACGGGCTGAATGTGGTTGAAGACTGACTTCTGGTTCAGAGGTTCCCAACCCTTCTGACGTGTGGCCCTTTAAAAGAAAGCCGTGTTTCATTTAGATCGTCTTCAGAGGCTTGAAGAGATGAAATAAATAAAGTCATAAAGAAAAATAGTCATTTAGGTGTTATTCAAACAACGGTTGTTGTGATGTAACATCTGACATCTGGACACCTTTTGACCCGCAGAGCACAGACGCCGCGCGTTAGAAACCATGTGGATCGAACCATTGTAGCTGCCGATATTTGACAGGTGATAATCTGCAGCTATGTGTGGCCAAGTTCAAGGGCAACCCAAATATGCACGCAATTTAAAAGCATGATTTGACAGCATGCTAAAAAAAATAAAATAAATAAAAGCAACCATATTGAACAGTTTACCACTATCAACACGCTACAATAAAAGTTTATTCTAGCTCGCTGCACCGCCTGCACCGTATTGAATAAAAGATCAAAACAAGCGCTGCCATTTCTATTTGACAGATAAAATCTCACTCAACAGCATTCATCATCTCGTTCTACCTACATTAACCCTTCGGGGCACCGTCTGCAGCCTCTGGAGGGGGAGCGAGGGTCCCTCACTGTGTCTGTTCAGATGTAGATATATATTCAGGTGAAAGGCAAGGGCACTATTCACTACCTCAGGATTAATGACAACATCATCGCCATTGCCATGCTGACCAGCCCCATATTTCCATTGGCTGGATAAAGAGGAGACGGTGGCGGGAGGAGGAGGAGGTATGAGCATCCTGTCGGCAGGATGACGGACAGGTCCTCAGTCCAGCTCCCCCAGGTCCCCCCTGTCCTTATTCTTTACTGGCCTGAGCCGGCGAGCGAGGAAGCATCTCTGCGGCCAAGGACACAGGGGTGTCAGCAATGCGTCTGGGTAACATCGTTCATCAGGCCGCATCGGTAATGGGTAGCTCTCTGTGACAGTGGTCATCAGGACACAAAAGCAAAAGGGCCCATAAACATCGCATGACAGATGGCTGGGAGGACAGCTTCGGACAGGGAGGGAGGGATGGAGAGCGAGCGATAAAGTGAGACGGAGAGAGAGAGAGGGAGAGAGAGAGAGAGAGAGAGAGAGAGAGAGAGAGAGAGAGAGAGAGAGGGACGGAGGTGGAAGAGAGATCTCAGGCTGGATTGTTGAGTCTCGTGGAAAGTCTCGAGCGCCGGATGGTTTATGAATGCCCATGTTCAATGTCAGCTGTGAAGGGAGGAACTGGAAATCACAGGGGAAATAGTTTGCAACGGATGTCCAACAAAAAGAACAAGTGTAGTCGGTGCAAAATAGCCCCAGTAAATCAGCCGATATGAGGAAATTCACACTAAATATTTTGTCCTGTTATTGCAGGAAAAAACATACCGACTCTTGCCTTTTAGCTGCATAAAGTAAGATATCTTTCAACGAGACATTTTGTTGAGAAACGCAAAGAAAGATTGTTCAAACGTTGAGAAAAAATAAGCATTTATTTCTCAATGTAGTGAACTCACGTTTGTTCGCCTCCATGTCGGCGATGACTTTGGGCAACCGGTAAGGGGAAACCATTTAACCTCCAGCGTGGCACAAACGGTTAAACAGAGGGGCCGATATGAAAGAGGCGTTTGCTTGAAAGCCTAACATCCAGAGACAGTTTTGCTTGAAAAGAAAGGATAAGAGATTATTGAGGAGACATCTTCAGAGATTTCGAAGCCTGCAGCGCCGATACGTCAGAAGATTTCATCAAAAGGATGTTGGGCACAAGTCCGACTTTGAAGAGTTTGATAGATAAGAGGGGGAGGAGGGCGTGTGTTTTGTTTTTTTTCACGGTATACGCAGTCTGAGGCAGCGTAAAAGTTAAGGAATAATTATGGAGGTGATAGCAATGACGGAATGCGAGAAAACAGGTTGCGTGAAAACGAAGTGAGGAGAGGGTGTCGAGGGCTGTCATAAAAGTGACTGCAGAGTATCGCTGTATGTCCCCGCAGAGGGAAGACAATTGTTGTGTTAGCAACACCTTTGTCACCTCAGGATGCAAACTTTGTTTTTCACGCGTTTACAGGGAAATCAGGTTCCCACGTGTGACGGATCCTCTTCAGAACGCGGCGAGACGCGGCTCCCCGCTCTCCAAAGTGACGCCGCGGGCCACGCCGCGTCTTTTCTTTGTTTTGTGGAAACGGCCTCGCCCGTCCATTAATCGTCATCCATCCATCCTGTGCACCTGTATATAAAGGGGAAATTAGAATATCCATCACTCGAGCACAACGTCAGCGTGATTGATGGGTTAGTCACAGGATCCCCTCCGTTTCCTACCCAAGTCTGTGTTTCAGGAGTGAGAAGTGAACATTATCTAGCGCCATGATCAGATTTAGTCCGCGCATTTCCATCTAGAGGAGCGTTTTCTTTTTGAGTGGATGATACACAATCCCTACGAGGAGGCAGCCAGCAGAAGGTTTATGGAAATCTAATATCATAAGGCTTTTTGGTTTGTTAGACTTGTTTTTCACGGAGTGGGCTGGTGACACTTTTGATGTAACAGTAGAAGACAACGTAACGAGGCAGAATCTCATTTTGTTGAAGTGTTTCTGTCAAACTGTGGTCTGAAGGATGATTGGGAAAATCTGTGCAAACAGGTTTTGAGTGGGGTGTGCTAAGACTAAAATACCAACTGTTCTGAGAGAAGAGCCTTTGGTAAATAACAGGGAACCGCGTGAATGCCAGAGAGCGCAGGATGCACGCTTGCCTTTTAACTTTAAATCAGGCCGTATTTAAACAAAAAGGCGCAAACAGACGATGAGAGAGAATTTAAAGCATCAGGCTAATGTCGGGCTTTTGTATAGAACACTGCTGTTGTGGGATGTGACGGTGTAAATGCTCTACGAAGGGTTTCATTCGGGTGGAAAATCTTTGCATTTATTTTGGTATAATCGACTGATCATCAGCAAAATATTGGTGGTTAAAAATCTATAATCGGTCAAGCTTTTGTCTCTCCTTCTCCGTCTATTTCCCTCCCTGTGTGTGAGTGTGTAGATGTGTGTGTGTGTGTGTGTGTGTGTGTGTGTGTGTGTGTGTGCGCGTGTGTGTGTGCGTGCTTTGACGAGGTGCAGACAGGAGCCCTAACGCTGCAGGATGGAGAAAGGTGAACAGGAAACAGAAGGTGCCCATGGAGGAGGTATATGACATCTGTCAGGATCCGGGGTGGGTGGAGGATTCAGCGCCCCCCCTCCGCCGGCCGAGGGTCACCCATCGCACCGCAGTCGCTGAAGTTGTCACGACACCGTGACACTTCCTTGGCAATGGTGGCCGCAAGCCGGACAGCCTCGGACGTTCAAGACACACACGTATTTTTGAGTAAATTTGTCTGTGGGGAGTGTGTGTGTGTGTGTGTGTGTGTGTGTGTTGGGGGGGGGGGGGGGGGGGGGGGGGGGGCATTTTGTATGTGCTGTTTGTTCTTTCTCTGTGCAGAAATGTCAGCGTCCTTCTCATTGTTTTGTTTTTTTTCCTCCTCCTTCCCCTCTCCTCAGGGTCCTGGATGGAGGAAGGTCAGCTGACACGGCAAGGTCGACAAACAAACGAACAAACAAACAAACAGAAGGAATTAATACGGAGGAAAAACAGAGCAGGTGAAACGTGGCAGAGTGTTTTTATCGCTGTGAGGCGGATTGCATGTAGCAGCCATTACTCTCCGTTGTGTCCTCTGCCCCCCATTGGCTGCAACAACACCGCCTGGCAGGGCTGCCAGTGTCACGTCATCTCATGCGTCTGCTTAACCACGCGGGCGACAAAGGCCGCTTCACACGCGGATCGCTTTACCGCCTCTTACTGCTCAGGCAGCTGGCTCTTCTCAAGGCGGCAAAGGTCGTTCACACTTGATTTGATACAAAATCTTCTTCTGAGTTCAAATTAGATCTTGTAGTTTTTTTATTATCTTCATGGGGGGGGGGGGGGGGAGTAAAAACAAAAATCCCCACAAAAAGTATTCATAATAGCCTGGTTCCAGACTCATTACCACTTCTGACTTCTTTTTAATGAAATGGCAATTCACTCTGATTATGCGGCTAATTGGAGCATCCCCAATGTTCTCTCTAAACTGAAGATGTCTGCTGACCTTTTTCTTAATTCATCCCATAAACCAAATAATGATCTATTGTCAGCCGCAGGTCACTGTCTCATTTTGGATTTGGTAACTTTGATCGGGAATCATTTTTGATGCAGGAATATGGAGAAAATAAGGCTCCGCACACTTAGCAGGTCCAGTGGGGAGGGCAAAAAAAAACAACAACTTGACCCTTGAAGCAGACCTGAGCAATATTTTCTCCATATTTGATTTTACCTTTGTATTGTGTTGTGAGGGTGGTGATGTAGGAATTAAATTAATTTCCCTTACCATTTTCTTTATGTAAATCCGTTCTTTTATTTGTTGCAAATAATGATTGTGTTTCATCAAAAACATTACGCAAATTCAGATTTAAAAGTGTTGGCAATCAAAACAACATGTTACTGTTGTGCCTTAATGAATTGAGAACCCTCCCTTGTAACTTAGCAAGAATAACATAGCCGTTGTATTCTTCACACTTCATCTAAATAGCCAGCGAAGCTCCGTTTGTCTCGAGTTCATGCGCGCGGCTCAGGCTGCTGCAGGTGGAGCCCCGGCCTCACCCTCGCAGATCTGTATGCAGAGTGCGCCTTTAAAAAGGCATGTTTCTTTTGTTTATTCCTTGCGTTGTCTTTTCCTTTCTGTGTGGAGTTTTGACATTGGAGATGACAGGTGTCTGTGGGGTGGAGGAGAAGGAGAGAGGGGGAGGAGGGGGAGGGAGGAGGGGGGGATGCTGGTAAGAAAACAATCTTTGACTGCCTGTGGGTGAAGGCAGACTCCTCTAGGCGAGGCGGCCTTCAGCGTTTAGCTGGGGGCGCAGTATCAAAATCACAGCCACTGCTGTACCCCTAAGGCACTAATCTCAACCAGTTACCGTCAAGTACTGCTTCTTCTTTATATAATCCTTCATTCACCCCGCTTCCCTCCGCTCACTCCATCTCCGCCATTCCTCTCCCGTTTCAGACCCAATCCCGCAGAGGTGAGGGGATAAATGACAGCTTGAGAAGGTGGAAGCCGAGCATCTTGAATCCATTGTTTCTTTGCTTTAAACAAATCCAAAAAAGCGCGGCGCGCTCAGAAAAGCGTTTTACTGGAATTGTAGTATCATAATTAGCAGGGCTTCTGTGCTCATCTGCATCAAACTAGGCATCTCACCAGATGCTGAGGAGACCTCCGCAGTCAGTCAGTCGGCTCGACAGAAAAGGGTTGTTGTTTGATCACTGGTTGACTGCTAATTTAATAAGTGTTAACTGTGGAGCAGCCGAGCGAGGGGGGGAGCGGGAAAAATGAGGGGAAATGTAGGAGTAAAAAGCATTAAGATTAACTGATGACATGTTCAACTGTGCGCATAATATGAGGCTTAGTTAAGTACGCACATGCTGTTTGTCAATTATTTAAAACCCCAGGAAATTAAGTCCAGGTAATCTCATAAGGTGTAAATAACATTCTTTTTCGTGGCAGCTTAATTGAATTAATTTGACGCTATTTAGAAATAGCAGAATTAGATTTGCTTTCACATTCAACCAAAGATTGTCGAGAGGTGAGAGTCTTTGTAAAAGGTGAGAAGAAAAAAAAATAAGAAAGAGAGGAATTAAAAGTCATAATTCAAACGGATGTGAAGGGATCAGAAATAGGAGTAACGAACACAAAAAAAAGCATAGATTCCTCGTGCCTTCCTGCAGAGCTCTTACTGCTGCACTTTGCACAAGAGTCCTGTATTTAATGGTGATGCAGAACTGTGAGAGTCACTCGATGACAGCTTGAACTGAACCTCTTAATACACCAAAGACGACATAAATTAACGACCTAAACTAATAGAAATATAAAGGCTGGCATCAGGACTTCAACATTTGTTTTCGTCTATCATTTTAATTTTGTAACTCACGCATGCTGGGCATTCTCCATGACTGACGGTTGTTCACTGTAGGTCCCACTGCATTAAAACTACACTGAGTATAAATGAAGGACCAGTAAATGTTCAGCCACTGTGGAGTGAAGCGAGGATGTTTGACAGCGGGTTGCAGAGACCAGGCCGACCATGCAGATTCAGAGACAGTGGCCTCGGGCGCTTCTGAATTGGCCTTACTAGTGGGATGGCGTGGCTCGACGCTATTTACACACACACACACACACACACACGCACACAAGAGACAAACACACCCGCAAAGAGTCTTGATGCAGACTCTAGGTGAAGGCCGGTATATGTCTGTCTTGTCTTGTGAGTGAGCGGGCCAGAGACGGGGGGGGGGGGGGGGGATGGAAGGGACTGAGGGGAAGAGGGGAAATGGAGGGATTAGATGAAACCTTTCAGTGCGTGTCATCATCCCTGACATTCTGTAGGGCTTGACCTTAACAGAGCAGCATTGTGTCAGAGACAGGGTCTCATCACTGCCAGGGAACACACACACACGCACACACACACACACACACACACACACACACACACACACACACACACACACACACACACACACACACACACACACACACACAGAGAGACAACCCATCAGAGATCCCTACAGCTCCGACATCAACACCCAACATACATTCTCACATTAAACAATGACATCTCACATGAACACACACACACACACACACACACACACACACACACACACACACACACACACACACACACACACACTGGGGAATTTACAGGTTAAGTGGGCCGGTATGAAAACTCTGACGGGATGTACGTGATGCAGTTTGAATGATTACATATTTACTGACTCGTAGATAATTACGTCATTATTCTGAGGAAGTTGAGGAAAAAGTGGTGAAGCTATTTTGCTGCCGTGTCAAAAGCCTCACAAAGTAATAATGTTCATCAATGTACTGTTCGATTCATCTGGTCTTGATCAACAAAACAATTCTGTATTATTGACGCCTGTTCCTCCTGGTGTTCATACAGGCTTTTCACAAATGAACCAGGAAGACGTCATAAGGACCAGTACGCAACTGCGGCTGCCGCTGTTCAGCAAAAGTTCCGTAGTCTCACTTTAATGCATAATGTGCTCGTAGAAGTACGCATCGGTCAAGTTCTCTCATATAGACACACGTACCAAGACCGAGGCTAACAAATGCTTTGCACATCCTCACTGGACAGGAACGTACTTAAAAGCAGCCTTTAAAACATAAAGCGTATCACAAGCCCCATCTTTCTGTCCCGCTCGCCTATAAAGACTGTGTCGTAACGTCGCCTCGCGCAGGTACTAGACTTTATCTTCCACACCCTCTCATTGGTTGCGCTCCATATTCTGAGGACAGATTTAGATTTGGCCGTCGGGCTGCTATTATAAAAATATGGTTGACCTTTGAGGACCAGGGACGGTTTTAGAGCAGGATTGTCTCTCCCCAACGCTGTTTGGACAGCGCACTCCTCTCAGTCTTATTAACATATGCCAGTCTCTCTAACTGTTCTCAGTCACTTTATTAAAAAATTTAAGTACAACAGTATAATTTTTATTATGCCCATAAAAGGAAGCGCTCGTTCGCATTAATTTTTTCATGAACAGTGAACTTTTGGAGGGAACCGCAATGGATTACATAATTAATTCCTGCTTTCTGTTAACCCATCGCCATATATTCCAAAGTCCTGCTCTTTTGGCTTTGTTCTATCTATCTATCTATCTATCTATCTATCTATCTATCTATCTATCCATCCATCTATCCATGAATGCAAAGCTTAAGTACAGTATTACTCGACCATTCTGCTGTCAGTATATTTGAAAGCGTTTCCACCGCTGCTCACATTTCTTTATTTCCGCCCTTGAGCAAGTTGGAGAATATTTTGGTGATATCTTTCCTATTTCAATACTCAAGTCACAGGAATAGCCGGATGGAACACACATTCTGGTGTCTGTGTTTGTCAGTGAGAGAGAGCGCTGCTAGGAGTTTGCAGAAGCGGTAGCAGCGTGTTTCTGACCCCATCATGCTATCTGTTCTAATGATGCTCAGGCCTCCATCAAAGTAGGGACCCCCCGTGGCTCCTGGGGGCCCCTGGGCTCAGGCACAGTTGCTCCGGTCGTTTTTTTCCCTCTCCCCTCACTGCTTGAGGCTCGGCACAGTAATGAGAAACAGAATTTAAAGAAAAAGCAAAACAAAACAACAAAAAACCCTCCATCTTACGACTGACATCCAGTCTGTGTTCAGTCAGCTTGCTCTTTTTCTCCTCCTCTGTATCAAAAACAAAGATTGTTTTAATGGAGCAGTTCAAACACACTGGGCAGCTTTTGTTCCATGCAACATTTTTCTCTTCCCTCGCATGCACACACACACACACACACGCACACACACACACACACAGCTCACACAAGCAGGGGGGATTAGTGTAGACTGCGCACACATATGGATTGATATGTTACAGCTTACTGGACCGATGCAAGACAGAGGGAAAAAGTATTGATTTCTTGCCAATATGGCTTCGTGTTGATCCTGGGGCCACATTCATTTTCATCACTCAGATACGGGGGGGGGGGGGGGCAGGGAAGTGTCACACTTGTTTTGCCAGTCTCCATGACAACAATGATCATCTAAGTCAGAGGAGGTCAGGCCGCTGGTGAGAGGCGAATGTGGGTTCACTGAAATCATTCCTGAAATGCCCTCCATCCTTCACTCTCCGTCCGTCCCCTCCGCTCACACCGTTGTTGGTCCTCCTCCACATTGTGGAGGTCCGTTCTCAAATTCGTCATTCTGCGGCGAAGAAAACCTCCGATAGCAGTTGTGAATACGGCTTTGAACCCCCCCCCCCCCCCCAGCAGCGGCTGGTAAACACCGTGGACTTTCCCCGGACGAATGAAGTTTAAACACTCCGCTCTCCTCCGCTCTCCTCCGACCAGCCTGCATCCCCCATTCTTCCTGAGAGATAACAGTTTATTACTGCGACCCCAGATTTGTTGTCACTGTGTATTCGGGCGGTAATGTGTTTCCTGTCCCTTCGTCAAATTTGCTGGAGGCTGATGGGCAGCTGATTTCGGGGGGGGGGGGGGAGGAAGAGGCGTGACAAGAAAGACGGGTGGCTGCGAACCGACCGAGGCCGACCGACTCTACTCAGGTGATAATTGGATCTGATGCAACAGCCAAGCCCTCGTTAATAATCTCTGCAGTTGTGTGTGTGTGTGTGGATCACAAACACAATGTATTCACATCTTAATGTAATTTTTATTGTAGAAAGCTAAGGGCGGCTCTGTTGGTATTGATGGGGGGGTGAGACCTAAACTAGACAAGTTTAACTTATTGCTGAAATGCTAAATGTGACCTTACCACTCAACACGCAGCTTGATTGACTGATTCTTTGCCGTTACACTTGTTGATGCACTTCATCGTCGTTAAGAAACACCTTAGACAGAATCGTTCTTATTCCCGTACAAATTACGTCCATATTGGACAACTCCACATCTCAGGACACGCCCGACGTTCAGCGTGACTAAAGAGCAGCGTCGCCTTTAGCGAGGCAGAAGGTAAGAGCTGGTATTACACATCGCACCTTTAACAATAGCTACGGATTAGTTTGTGTAAATAAAAGCAAAGAAAAGCCTTCAAAGATAATGAGAATCTTTTTTTTTTTTTTGGGAATACAATGTTACATTATAACACTTCACATAATACGAATCAGGTACTCCATGTTATTATGTTGCAGTTGGTGATAAGCCGTGAAAATAAGCAGACGGAGAACAAGGCAGAGATAAGAGGCAGATAGAATGAGCATCTATCTCACTGTGTTAATTAAAGATAATCCGTCCTTAAACACATCCAACCCTTTAAAACACAAGACACCGAGTGCTGCACCTCCAAGAAAAAGAGAGACGTAAACACCGACAGAGAGCGAATCCGTCTCCGTTCAACTGTCGAGCCAATTTTACACAAACTTTTGAAATGTCACCAAAATTAAAATGTTAATTATGTGCGATTCCACTGATTAGGAGAGGCCATAAAGACTTCCTGAATATAGAACAAACAGGAGCAGGAGGCTGTATCTCAAGAACTGATCACTGAGCAAGATGTTAATAATGATAAGATGATCATTCGAGCTGATGTTGGGCATATTTCATGTTGTCTGACAAAGATCTACTGAGCCATTTGTACGATAATCCACTAATTAGGCTTTCACCCATACAAAGTCCAGTCTGTCCAACACCAGCACAGATATGTCTATTTATTTCCCAATTTGTCTTCTTGTGAAAAACCCCTGAAACTGAATTTTGACCATGAAGTCACCATTTTTAAAAAAAGGTATGGTGGTGACCTTTTCACCTTTTCAGTTGAACCTCGTGAGACATTCCTACTCTTGTTCTTAAGTATGAGTTCACAGAAGACATTATCAAACTGTTAAATATTTGTAGATCAAAATAATGGTATCGTATTGTATGAACACTGTCAACATCAGCACAGTGCTGTATATCTACAGACACTAATAGCCTACGCAGTATCGAAACGTCGGTTCCATATTTTCTAATATAGCTTCCACTGATATGAAGAAAATCAACATAAAAAGATGTCATCTTTGCCTGACACAATACGGACAGACAAACAAACAAGAGAAGACTTATTCTACAGAGGACGGTGTCAGTTCTCCGTCTCCGTCTTCAGATAAACCACAACAGTTATCTAAGGGCCCATTCGGGCGGCTTCGCGGTTTTTTTTTCTTCCTTCTTCTTCTTCTTCTTCCTCCCAGAAGATTGCGATGGCGGGCAACAGTAAGACGCTGAGCTTCCTCGCCAGGCTTTGTTCTCTTGTGACTCCCCTACGGTAGCTTTCATTTGACTCCCAGTGTGAGTTCCGTGTTAATTAGGTAAATGAATACGTGTGTACAGACGGGGCCGCCCTGCACTAATAGCGACACCGGCACAATCGCAACAAAAGGGCCCCACCAGCTAAGGCTAAGTTTGTGATTAAAGGAGAGGCCTCTATGGCGAGGTGTAACAAAACGGCATACAGCGGGCTTTGAAGCTTATTTATGGCGCTTTATCTAATCCCTACCACCCGTGGCTATGGAGGAGATATGGATGTATTATTCATGATAATGTATGGCGGTGACTCTTATGCAGATTCACAACAAAGGCAAACTTTCTTTTTGTACCTCTAAACGGCCAATTATTTTTTTTTTTTCTTTTAGACTGATGCGGAACGGATCAAATGATCGGAGGGAAAAAAGCCGTTGTTTCTGACGTCTGGCGGACCAGTTTACTGTATGTTCTCGTCGGTCTTGTGAGTCTCTGAGCCCCTCAAGCTTCGGGCTTCCTTGGCAGAACTTCTGACTACAAATCACAGTTTTATTCTTCTCACCTAGGGGATGCCAGAGATCCTCCATAGTCCTAGCAGTAAAATTTGAACTCAGTCCAAATCCACATCATGAACACACGGGTCACAAAATAAAGAGGTGTACGTAAAGAAACAAATCTAGCCGAAACACATCTGAAAATAATTGGCAGTGTACCTTGCACTTCTGGGTACTTTATATTGTTGGTAGTGTTTACTTTTTTTTTTTTTTTTTCTCTCGTTGGCCTGTTGTCCTCTTGATTTACAATGTGACACTGAAAACATGATGTGGATAGTTGAACACTTGCTTTCACCAGGAATCTCTCCATGGCAGTTGATAGCAGGGGTGAATATTCTGTTGTGTTTTTTACCAACAATTGACCCTATTAGACCTGATGGAATTCTTTATAATTGTTCTTTGCTATGCTGAAATCAAACTGCTGGGTGAAACACTCTTAAACGTGCATGCGAGGCCTTATGCATATCGTTCATTCAGACTTTGACCCATTCATAGGAGAACGCTTCCACAGGTTAATCTCTGGTCACTGCTTTCAAATCTGCAGCTATGGGTCCGTCAAGCTACTGCTAAACACTGAACAACAACAGCCCAAATCACTCCCAAATAATCACAATATGAATTAGATTACATCCTACTCCCGAACACAGACAGCTGTTCTCCAGAACTAAGCGGTGTCCAATCTGCGTTCAATCCAGGTCAGGACAAGGGTCGACGTCTTACAAGGGTTATACTTAAATATCTGCTTCTCATAAATGTTGTCCAGTCATTATAAAAGTCTTATTTTTTGGGCTTCAACCAAGCAATCGTCCGAGAACCCAGTCATTTTGGTAATAGTGCCGTTGTACAACTCAACCAGTTTGTTCTGCATTTTCAAAGATGGCCGATCTCGCTCCATCTTCTCCCTTTCATGTCGATGCTGCACTCACGTACAGCGAAGGTTGTGCAAACCTCAGCGTTGAACGGCAGTAACAAGTAGGACATGCGGGACTTTTGGGTGGGATCTGATAACTTCCCCTAACGTGACGGTATGTGGTGTACTGTATCTCCATTGTTACTGCACTACTGTCATGTTGATTTCCAAACCTTCTGAGGCCAATAATGACTGTTGCCCTGTTGTTTTTACATCGCTACCGATGAAGTGCTTTGAGACCTCCATTGTGGCTCCCCTGGCTTTGCTTATCAGCCCATAAAGAGCTAGACGATGCTATTCTGGCCACGTTACATCCGGCCCACGCTCAACTTGAGGGCCTTGAATGTTTCATGTTTTTTATGATCCAGCTCCACATCTTGAATTATCAGCACACAACCCTAGTTCTTCCGAGCCTAATCATGTCACCTGAAGTACATTAGGTCAAAGTGAGTTCTTTTTTGTTGAATAAAACATAAATATGGGTGTCCGGCAGGGTTGCGTCTAGTCCAAACTAAGCTGATTAATACACCAAATGCAGTACTTTTTTACATGTTGTGAAAATCTCCATGAAATACTGTTAAACGGTGCCAAACACATCTGCACCGATTGCAATTTTCTTGGCTGATTCCGATTTCCGATTCCGAAGTCTGACCTGCTGATCCGATGTCTGCAGATTCAGATTTTCCTTCTAAGAACTATAATTGACAGAAAGGCTCCAACATATTTTTTAACCACCGTCACAAAAATAATTTAAACCGTCCCAAAGTCCCAAATCAAAAACTGCAGTGGTGGTTATTTGCATAAAAATACACAATTGAAATGAATAGGAAATACGTGATTGTATTTTTATTTAAATACTTGCTTTGATTAAAAAAAACTAAATCTTGGCATCATAATACGAGTCAACGCACCCGTCGCTAACGTTAGCCGTTAGCTGGGCCAGGTACGGACTCTGTGCTGTCGGCAGACGAGCCGGTCCCTGAGATTACTCTCAGCAGCTTTCATGGGAATTAATTACAATATAATAAGTGTCTAATAAAAACATAAGTGATGAAGTTAATTGTTCCTCCACGGCTTATTTTGGACTTGCAGTTGTGAGCACGCTTCACGTCGTCTTCACTCACGCTAAAGAACTTCCACACCAACGATGTGTGTGTGTGTGTGTGTGTGTGTGTGTGTGTGTGTGTGTGTGTGTGTGTGGCTGTAACGTTACAGGCTGACACTATGCACAGTGTGAATGTGACCGCTAAAAAAAAACTGAAATATGTCAGCTGAAAAAAATGTTTAGTAGAGGACAAGATTTGTGGAGATATGCTCCGATGTCTCTGCTTTAGTTGATATGAATGTATTGATTGAGTCTTGATGAAAGTCTTGTGGGGGAAAGTAGGAACAAGAGAGGTTGAAGTTAAAACTCAATATAGAGTAAATCCTAAAATGTTTTCTTGAGCGTTCATTAGCAAATCACGTTAATCACATGATGGGCTGGGATTGCCACTGGATGAATAAATCGATGCGAAACAACCCCACCAGAGTTGCGTGCGCTAAATGAAAGACTGTCATTAATTCAAAAGCAGTTAATAATGGATGAGGGAAGACATCACTGAAAGCTATTTACGGTTTGAGGAGGCAGACGTATGAATAGATGACCCTTCCCTCTCTCGCAGTGACAGTCGAGGGTTACTTTACAAAACTGTTGGCAGCAGAAGATCTTCCTGTAGCAGACAGACAGAGCTGCTGTCACTCAACGATGGGCTGTCACCTCTGCTGCGATACCACGAGTGTGTGTGTGTGTGTGTGTGTGTGTGTGTGTGTGTGTGTGTGTGAGTGTCAATGTGACAGGTCTGAATTAATGAGAGGTAAGTGTCAAGGGGAGAGAGACACGTTGATGAGTAAGAGGGCAAAGATGGCGGCTGAGTAGGGGCGATTACGGCGCGCGTGTTTTTAGAAATGTCTCTTAAAAGAATAATTTCACTGTTTCCCGCCTGGTTATTTGAGGTGAAGTCATAATCTGATGAATCTTTTCAAGTTACAATCTTGACATTTTCATGTAAAAGCACCTCTCCTGTTACTCCAGGTCCCTAATATCAAGATACCAGTAACCAGAATACAACAGCTTTTATTATTGCTCTTGTAGGAACTCTATGAGTGGTGTACAGGAAGTGATGTCGTTTACATTTCAGGCTAGCCGTTAGACAGGAGACGGCGCACCAGGAGTCGGTTTCCTGTTTCTGTGTCATGTGGGATATCACCACTGCCCCGCCCCTTTAGGAGACTAGCAGCAATGGACACAGATTATGAATCATTCTTTCGCCCCATAATCACCAAAGTACATATTTGCACAAATCATCCGAACAGTTTTTATACTACAATGGCATTTTTCAGACGGACGACTTAAATAAACTTTCTCTGAGAGCTTTTTCTCTGCAACACACTCTCGATCTGGCAACTCATTTTCACAACGCTAAATATAGCTGTTAGCTATGTTGTTAAGTTATGTTGTTAAATATCTAATGTTAGCACAGGACAATATAAATGCATTATGTAACTTTACAACACTTCCAAAGAAGTGTTACAATTCCCATAATGCAACTGGATAGCATCCTGAAATAGATAACTCCAGCTTTTGGGTAAACTCACCCTTTAGGAATTGTTCTACCGTCTATCTTTATGTCCAGCTTTAGCCCATTTTGTGAATGCAAAAGACTTTATACTGCGTGTTATAAAATCAATGTAATGCAATTGAACAAATACAAAATATTTTCTATTAATTCTTACCTTTAAGTACTTTAATATACGAGTTACAGTATTGCTTTGGGATCTGCGCTGCTTTCTTTTCTAAAATAGCACGTTTGGTCAAATATGGCATCTTTTGCATTTGAAAGGATGTGTTGCTGCACATAAGACGCATGCGGGTGACTCAGATTGGTAAACCTCAGTTTGTTCCTGTGTGCATTACTCTGTGTGTGTGTGTGTGTGTGTGTGTGTGTGTGTGTGTGTGTGTGTGTGTGTGCCAGTTTCCCCTCCTGACTGAAGGAGAAAAACAGCCAGGGAGAGTCTATCAGCGTGGCACCCTGCTCCAGAACATTCTTGATGAAGCAAAGGTTGTCTTCATTAGGTGCATTAATATTCATGACGAATGGTAATTTTGACACAGAAAAGGTCTCAGTAACCTTTTCTCGTGCATTTTTTCACTTCTCAAGGAAATTACAGTCCGGCAATGACTTAATTAATGCTTGGTTTCCTCGCCAAGTCGTTTGAGGGCCTGTCACTTTGAGGTTGGGGTATCTGTCTCACTCCGACAGCTATCGAGAGAGAGAGAGAGAGAGAGAGAGAGAGAGAGAGAGAGAGAGAGAGAGAGAGAGGGAAGTAGGATTTCAGAGAGATAGGGAGGGACAGGATGAGTTGCCTTTCTACACAGGCTTATTTACCATTAAATCCTCCTCTCTGTTTTCCTCAGTTCTCTCTCTCTCTCTCTCTCTCTCTCTCTCTCTCTCTCTAGTCCACCCCCTCCGTTTCTCCACCTCCTTCACTCACTGCGTTGTGGTGTGTTGGTATATGGAGGATGTCAACCTCAAGGCCCTGCAGGCCTCACATTTCAGCCGGGAGATCATGAGATGTGACAGGATGTGACTTTTCACTTTCCTCTCTTTATCATCTCAGGGATCGTTCTGCAACATGGCTTCAATGCCTGCCGAACAGCGAGACACTGCAGTCCTCCATGCGTTTCCAGTCCAGGGGCGATAGCAGAAATACAAACAATCCCCGTCACAGACTGTAAGGAGCGCCTATACATTAACGCTGTAAGTGTCTACATTCAGATTAAGAGCATTTTAACACCGGTGTTCAGCTCCCACAAGACCACACTTGGTCTAGATTCACTGTATGTATTTATGGCTTATTATTCTGTGAGTATAGTATTACAACATACAGTGAAAATAATGTGTTCATATATCAAGGGGCCCCCAAAAAAAAGACTGAACCCGATTCGTAAAAAAAAATCGAAACATTTCGGAGTGTTTTCATCTTGTAAAACACAATTACAGTCCACTTTCAAGGTTATTATTTCCCAGTTATTATCATATCGCTATGGCGAAGTTATTACATGATTTAGCAGTGTATTACATTTAAAAACTTCATTGCATTTTAACTCTTTAGAGGCCCTGTTTTATGAGACCGTTACCAGCCATTGCGTTATCCATCAGCTGTAACAGTATTGTCCACACACACACACACACACACACACACACACACACACACACACACACACACACACACACACACACACACACACACACACACACACACACACACACACGCACACCTACACACACACAAAGATCAAAAGACACACACACACACACACACACACACACACACACACACACACACACACACACACACACACACACACACAGCAATCTAAAACACTCAATCCTTCCCATTTCCTCTAAGACAGTAAAAGATTTGAACATAAGGCAGCATTTCCTTTATCATGTCCCATAAAAATAGTAATTTGCCGGAGCCCCTTGTAGCACAATATGGTAGGCAGTGTGTTTTCCTGATAATGTAGAGATGACAGATAGGTCCATACTGGGAGGTTTCACTTCACTCTGGATACCAGTGTTATAAATTGCACGGGGAAGGAAGGAGGAGAGGGAAAGATAGAGCAGGAAGAGAGGAAGATAGGGCAACAGATAGAGACTCCTCCGACATCTCTCTTCACCGGCCAGTAGAAGGCTGCACTGTGGGCAGTGATTATACGCTATGAAAATGTAGGATTAATTAGGCCGGCAAGGGAAGGCAACCCTGTCTCATTACTGGCACACTATTCCCCCTCAAAGATATCACCGCTAACACGGCCATCGCACTAATGCCAGCAGACAAAGTCCTCTCTTTTCTGCCCATCGCCCTTATTATCTTATTTAAGGCCACTTAAGGAGGGTCCCAAAGGTGGGCGACACCGCACAGTCTCCTCACCGTGTCGCCTTAATCAGAGCCTTTGCTTTCACCTAAAGTTATATATATATACATATATATATATATATATATATATATATTTCTTTTTTTTTAAACGTATGTGTTTCAGAGAAGACAAGAGGTTCCTTCTCAGTTTAGCGCTAACATGTGTGATTGGGTGGAGCGGGGACAATGGTGGCACAGTTTCCACTTTGTCACAGGAATAATTAGTCTATGGAGACTTTGCCCTCACTGTGTTGATCCTCTGTTCTTCTCGCTTTATCCATTTTCATAGATAACGTGTCACACGGCCGGAGCCTTCCCCTCCCCGTAACATCTGTGATTCTCCGTCATACGCTCTTCATCTTCCAGGTCTTTAGCGGTCTTATTCGTCAAACATTTCACTTCACGGAGGGGCAATCTTCAACAGAGCTTTGCTGGATGCGTTTTTATTTGTTTTATTTTAGATAATCATTTAGTTTTTTTTTGTGGCAAGTGGTCAAAATGGTGTTTTTAATCTTTAGTTTTTTTATTTCACTACTTTGATTTAGTGCTGATCTGCAACTATTTTGACTATTGATTAACAGTTTCAGTCATTTTTAATTTGATATCTCTCTGTATGATAATAAATTCAATATATTTGAATATACTATACTATGCCATATACTGTTGGCTCTGAGAAATCATTTTAACAATTTTCCATAGATTTCATAGACAACGAATCAAAACATTTTTATTATTATTATTATTATTAAGATTTGTTTTCTTTATAAATGCTTTCAGGCAGCAAATGTAATACTTTATACGAACTGTCTTTAAACAGAACAAGCATTAAAATATATAAATATATATATATATAAAAAGTGATTGGTCCTTTAATTATGCTGTGGGTGAATATAATTTCAATGATCATTTCATCATCATTGAAATGAATCTGAAGACAACACTTCACTGAGGAAGGTGCCGTCTGGTTTCACGATGCTACCGGAGGATCTACGGCTAGAAGCCGGCGAGACACGAAGACGTTGAGGGCGGCGGCCACTTGTGCGCGACGCTTAAAGAACATGACCTCGTTGCCCCCGCGCACCATGCCGGCCTCGCTGCCGACTGTAACATGTTGCCGAGCCGACATAACGAAACCTAATTAGATTGTTGAGTCAATCAGCATCCCACAGGTACATAACATGGCTGTAGAGAACAACAAACCTGCGTAATTGCCCTGAACATGATTACATCTCTCACCAGGACCGAGTGCTTCAAACGCGGCTTGTTTTTGTTTTTGATTGCAAAGTCGTTACATGTGCTAATTGTGGCGCGCAAACCTGTTGGAGCGAGTGTCGGCCCTGAGATGGAAATCTAAATTGATAAACAATTCAGCGCAATAAATGACATTCTTCCCGCTGCACACACGCCGAGCTCCTTGCCTTGGAAGAGCTTCTGTGCGCGTGCGTTCGCCCAACTCCGCTGTTTAGAACCGCTGCGAGAGTCTCACCTCCTCCGGAGCCAGACTTAGCCGAACATAATTACCCAGGGTGCTCTGCGATAACGCCTACTGTCACTCCTCATTTACAAGGCCTGCTGGAACTCCACTCAATTAAGTAATAAAACATGTTCTCTGCTATTACCCTCTATCACATGAACATTTCAATAGTGCACATCCATAATTGACGCGAGCTGCTCCCCCCTTTTAAATTGGCAAGAGAGTTGTGCGAGGAGACGAGGAACATCATTTAGTCAAAATGTTGCCGCGTGGTTCCGAATCATTCGGCGGAGGGTGACATCTTTCCCTCTGTTAGGAGTCTGTGCTCATCTTAACTTCCTAATCAATTATGGGTTCGCCTGTTAGTAATAAGCTGCCACATGTTTATGTAAATACAAATGTCCATTTCGCTACTTAATTCTAACAGATTGATTCATGAGAGCTGGTACATTTGTTATTCCAAACACCTGGCACACAGGGTTTTTTCACGAATAGTTTTTTTTGTTGACTAAATAAAAGAACATCACCGACAGACACTTCATCAACATAAACTTCTGAGAAAACCGATTTGAAATTGACAGAATAAATGTCACAAAGATCCAACAGCAAACAAGAACATCTCTGTATTACAGATTCTTCTTTGTGTGTGTGTGTGTGTGTGTGTGTGTGTGTGTGTGTGTGTGTGTGTGTGTATATATATATATATATATATATACTGCATATGTACTTGAGCTTCAAAAATGCATCCGTTGATTTTCTGTGCCACAGTAATTTAAAAAAAAAAGTACAAAACCATGAAAACTGAGTAACATGGGATCTCACTAAGAGTAATGAAAATGTCCTCTCGGTATTTATCTTCTCTCCGGCTCGTTGTAATGCTCCTCCTCCTCCTCCTCCGGAGGGTCAGCAAACTGTGATGTCCGCTGCTGCTGTGCCAGAGAAATAAGGGGAGAGAGTGTGTTGGAACCAGGGATTTGTGGTCTGATGCAAATATCGCTGGGTCCCCAAATGCCGGCCGCTACTCCCGGCCAGTTGTGACCCGACCGCGAGAGGAGAAATGCGGTTCCGACGCAAACGGCGAGGCGTCCTGCAGTCGGGAGCCCTTAAGTCGACCCCGAGGCAGTTAGCCGACTCCCAGCCTGCCGCGCACGGCGCTGTAGTGTGCGCTGTAGCTGCACTGTAGCTGCACTGTAGCTGCCGTGCTCAGTGGTTTTTTCCACTAGGTGCTCTCCGGGGCCCTCCACTACAGGCAGCTGCCACACCTCTGCTGAGGCAAGGTGCTCCTCTGTGAAGAGGGGCAACATTTCAGATGTGTTGCCTTGAAACACCCGAGAGACCCCCGGCGTGCGCACACAGGAAGAAAGTCAGCACAGGTCTCGTACAGAATCACAACTTCTGCTCATCGTGTGGAGAGGGGAGGGGATAGTTGGCTGGCTACGATTAAACGTTAAAGTCTTCCGTTCTCATCAATTACAACGAGCTAATTATTATTATGTCATCACTGGTGTACATAATGTCATCATCCGTACATTAGGTGTCATGGCGTCGCTCTTTTGTCTGCTTGCTTTTATAGGAGAGACTCCTTTGATCATTGCCATGCTAGGTGGTATTACGTGTCAGAGCCTCTTGTTTTCTATTCTAACTCGGGGCTCAGCACTGAATCCTCACAATACAATGACAGCTTTTGTGCACGCCGGGCCGGTGTTCTTGTTTTATTCATCCTTTCCGGGGATGAATGCAGTTCGGTTTACGTGAAGTTTACGCTGATATCAGCTCCGCGCTCGTCTGCCCATGCGAGGATACATTCTCCTTGTGCTCTAAAGTTTCGTCATTAGTGAACTTCCACGCGGGTGAGTGTGAGGCACAGTGAAAGTGATTCAGGTGTCCTCGCAAATACAGATGGATGTTTGGGATAACGTGACGTTCAGGCTGTGCGACTAATATAAAAAAGCCATTTTTAACTTTCTGTTTTTTTCCGCTCCCTCATGAGGACAGAATTGTTTTCATTTGGCAGCGTTGCAACTTTGCAAGTTTATAAAAGTTATTCGCCTCCGTGAGTAAATCCACTGATAGCAGCGATTCGATTGAAACAAACTGGGTTCGGTTGGAAAAGTTGTCATAAATGGCGATGTGACTAAACCCTTTGTCTTGTGTGTGTACTGTACGTGTGTGTGTGTGTGTGTGTGTGTGTGTGTGTGTGTGTGTGTGTGTGTGTGTGTGTGTGTGATTGCACACATGTATGTCTCCTGTCAATGAGGCTCTGTGTTGTCTTGTTTCAACCATATGACTGAGCGCCAGTTCCATTTTTTTCTGTGCATGCGCATGTGTGTGTGTGTGTGTGTGTGTGTGTGTGTGTGTGTGTGTGTGTGTGTGTGTGTGTGTGTGTGTGTGTACATGTCTGTGTCATGGTATCTGCCCGCTGATTACCGAGGCCGAGTCCCAGCCTTTGGGAGCGTGGTGGAGGACTGGCTAAGCTCTCGGTGATGTCAGCGGCGTTTAACGCGGAGGGGGAAAAGCCTCGGCGGTGTCGCCTACTGAACCGGACCCTGGCGGCTGCGTGTTTGTGTTGGACCTCAGCGCCACGCCGCCTGACGCTGAGCAGACCCCAGGCCTCGGCCAACGCGGTGCAGAAGGGGGAACGGGCGGAAGAACCTGGGGCATGCTGGGTAACGGGATCCGGAGAGACCTGGGGGCAGGATCATGGCAACCTGGCACGCTTAAAGGATGTCGGAGTTTGGGGTCACTATTCTGTGCCCTATGTTATTCATTTACTTTGATGTCATTGTTGTTTTCCTCAGCAGGAAGTGATGTGCTTAATATATAGGCGTTGACCAGGTACCTGGAAATTGAAGTGGGAGCAATTGGATTTAATTAGAGCGAAAACATTTATCGTATGAAGGATCAACCTTTAGGGTTGTCCTTCATCCGTTTATGCCATTTACAGAAACTCAAACTTCTTCTAAATTCGTCTTCTGTGACTGAGACTGTACTGTAGCGAAAATAAAACACCACCTCGCTACTACTAGCATGCTACATTCATGAAGGGGAAAAAAAAAAAATGCAGCTTTTACACAAATTACGAATCAGCATAGCATTATTATTCATGGCCACGGAAGAATATAAAGACAGTGAAATTGCTTGTGGCTCCCATGATAACAAGCCACTAATGACAGTAAGTATTAACAAAACCCGACAGCTTCATGACATGTTAAAGCCGGGTTAAAGAATGACACACACACACAAGCACACACACACACACACATCAGCTCAGGAGAGGCGAGAGGAGACGCTAAGGTGGTGGCACAGGGAACAAGGCGGGAGAGAAAGTGAAGATCTGGGGCCCTGGCAGGAATCAGCATGGCCTGACAAGGCTCCCATTACATCTCGTGTCAGCTCATGAACTAATGGCGGCATTAGCATAGCTTACACTATGACTATGAGTCAGTGGAGATGATATATAATTTAGAGAATCTGCGAATCGGCCCTAAAACAGCGATTCCAGTTTACAAAGCTCTTGTTGATGAGGAGCATCAGCAGATGTGGGAATAAACTGGTAGTCATTCGTGTGCTGTGTATTAAAACAGCATCTCTCTCTCTCTCACACTCACACACACACACACACACACACACACACACACACACACACACACACATACTTGCATCAGGAGGCTAATTACTGTAGCTCATGCGTTACTGATACCATCTCTTATTTTTCTCCCCTTCCATGTCTAATAGTTGTGACAGTAAATGAAGAATGCCTGGGGGGGCATTTTCATTGTGACACATTTAAGAACGCCAGCTAAGGCACGTGACTCTAGTGTGCACGTGTATGTGTGTGTGTGTGTGTGTGTGTGTGTGTGTGTGTGTAGCTTCACGTGCCTCTCTACGATTCTTCAAAGTGCTGTCACGAAACACAAACACACACGCTGGAGCTTGATAAGATCTGTTCAAAAGTCTCCATCAAAGAATGGGCATTAATTGTCATCTGTCACAGCTGAAGCGGTGCGAGGGCAGCGCGCGCTTGGGTTTCGATCAAGACGAGCGCGGAGAAAAGGCGGCTGATAGGCTGTGACGGCTCCGGGGTGCGCTCGGCGCCTCGGGGGCATCTCTCTTGCCCAGAATCAAGCCTGCATTGTGGGGGGAAGGAGCTCTCAGGGCCCCCTTCTAATCTGACGCCCATTCTCCTCTCTGTCTCACCTGCAGGTGGGCGCTCACAATCAACTCCCCTCCTTCCCCCCTCCCCTCCTTTTGCTCCTTCTCCCTCCTGCCTCCTCGTTTTAATCCTCTCTCTCTCTCTCTCTCTCTCTCTCTCTCTCTCTCTCTCTCTCTCTCTCTCTCTCTCTCTCTCTCTCTCTCTCTCTCTCAGGTGCTTTTCCCTCCATTTCCTCTGTACTTGCTCACAATTAGCATCTTTCACTTTTTTGGGGGGAAATTCTGCTCCGTCGTTCTTTTGGCGAATCCCCTTTTAGGCCTTTTACTTTGTCCTCTCTGGATCTGCCTCACCCTCCTTTCTCCTTTTTTTCCCCTCTCCTTTCTTTTCTTTTTTTTCCCCTCGCCCTCCTTCCGTTCCCTCTCCTCCTGCTATACCTATCTATCTATAGTCCGGCAGATGCTGTCCCATTTGTACTCTCCCCCGTGACATTCCTACGGGGGATTGCTTAAGGATTCAAGAATCTCGGTGCTCATGGATCACACTGACACTTGGTCAGCATCAGCAGATTATGAACTATAGGAGCCTGACACCCCGCCATTGTTCCTCCATCTAAATATGAACAATAAGGCCCATCCGACGCCCACGCTGACAGCTTATTCGCTCTTATCACTCCTGTGGAGTCGCCCGGCGTGATCTGGGCGCCTCCCCCTTTCTCCTCCCCCCCCCATGTACACGCCTCCCCCTTGATTCTCCCCCACATGCTCCGGCCTCTCGTCTTAGCCCAGCCACAGGGCAGGGGTGGAGGGACTGGAGGGAGAAAGGGAGGGGAGGGAAGGAGGGAAGGAAGGATCAGAGGGCAGATAGAAAAGCTTGCAGAAAGATACAAGCGCTGGTTAGAAGATCATGAGGGCCTTATTTGGAGGATATTATCTAGAAAAATGTACGTTTTCTGTTTAAAAAGTACGTTGGAAGCAAGTACTATTCTGTCATCTTTTAAGGAGTAACGTCTCCAGTCTGACCTCGAGCACACAGCTGATTGGTAAATGGTTTGTTTACATGTTGTTGTATGACGATGACGCTCGCTGCCATCATTACAGCTGTTGTTGATGGTTCCTAGTTCTGCTTGGAGGATCCAAATACGGTGGAACCTAACGGCCCAAAACTTTTACACTGTGCCGCTACGGAACATTACAGCGGCGTGGAAGAGCTGCTGGCTCACTTGACTAATGCACTTATAATTGCCGCGCCTCAGGTTTGATTCTGGCTCAAAACCTTTGTCACATGTCATTACGGTCTCTGCTCTCTAACTGCTCGTCACTGCCCACTGTCAGTTGAAGCCGAAGGTCAAATTTTTTGATACAGATTACAGAAAACCATGCTTACACGGACAGCTGCAAACACTTCATTTGAAGCAACAGTAATGCAACACAACCTGTATCCCTGACATGGAAGACGAAACCCCGGGCAACGTTGATTGCCGACATTTTTAACGTGCTTATTGCAAATGAAACATGGCTAGGGTATGGTTAGGAGCATGCAACTCAAACACATGGTTTAAGGAAAGAACGTAGGATTCAGTACCTTCACGCCTTTACTTCCTGCCTCGCTACACGTTAGGCCCACTACTTCCTGTGTTGACACTCAACTCCGGCTTTCAACGTAATTCGTAAGGTGCAAAAGCGTCCACTATGGACTGCATTGCTATGGATACTGGGCTGTTTCCACATCATATATCAACCCGATATCACCAGGGTTTGGTTAATGGACTGTTTCTCCAACCAGGACACTACCCTGCCACTGATCTGCACATCTCTGTCACCGTCACAACCTCCACCAGCTTTTTAATGAGACTGGCCGTGTTCGCTGTTGACAGCACACCTTCTACATAGGGAACACAGAGAGAGAGAGAGAGAGAGAGAGAGAGAGAGAGAGAGAGAGAGAGAGAGAGAGAAAACGATGGGTGGATGAAGAAGAAGAGTAGAGCAGCTTGAGGAGAGCAGTGGAGAGCGGCGAGGCATTCTGAGCGGAGCAGGAATTAACAGGGCCCCAGGGACGGCCAGATCAGAGCCAGGGTCCCCAGAGAGCACTTACCACAGGGGCCCCCCACGCTTGTTACAGCAAGGCAGGGGCCACTAGGGGACTCCCGGGGCTACACTTCACAAATGTGGGGCTCAATTCACCATGCAAGATGGACGGTCAGTGTGGCTGGGAAGGAAGCGCACCGCAATTATGTCCTCCTTTGAAACACCCTGCTATGAGAAAACTAGAGGAATTATAACAAGCTCAGATATGTTTAAGATCAATTTGGGAATAAATCCTCGCAAAATGACGTATTCCTCTTCTCTGAGGACATTACACTCAAAGGCTAACTCCCATGCTGCTGCTTTTTTTTTTTCTTCTTCGAAGGCTGAAATGCCAACCAGATCTTCGGGGATGAGGAAAATTAGCCAATAACATGAGTCCTGTTGAATGACACAGACGCCACCCATTGGCAGCGCCATAAATCTGTGACTGCGCTTCTCCAGCGGCACCGTCACGAGCACCATCGCATCTAATCCAATATCAGCGACACTCAAACTCAATCCAGCAAATGAGATCAGCCTGCGAGTTGAGGTTCTGACTTCCTAGTTGTACATCAGGAGCAAGAAGCAGGAGACAGCAAAAAGTAACAGACGTGAGGGGGTGACCAAGAGGAAGGGCTGCTGCGAAATAAAACTTTGCTCATGCACAGAGATATTTGACATTCTCATTTTAGTCACATCATTTTAAAACGGTAAAGATGCAAACACACATGGGCTCATTTATAAACATTCCACGCACTGAGGAGAGTCCAACTGGACTGGAATGCAAGTGTAATAAATGGAAACAGAGTTGTGTTGCAAGCGCAGGCTGTGGGATCTGAAAGCTGTCACATCTACCCGGAGCAAACTATTCTCCCCCCGTTTCTCTCGGTGGAACAACATCAGGCAGTTAGTGAAGCTAAGAGAAACTTTTCAGCGGTGTCAATACGTAGGCAGCGGAGGCCGCGCGATGGGGCCTCCGCTGTGCTGAATTAGTAACGGACACCGACAGCTTTGTTTCCCTCCGACTGACAAACACATTTTCAACAACCTTTTTGAAGCGGTGCAATATTAATGACATTTGAATTGGGTTTCCACCAGCTGAGTTGCGGTCAATCAATCGGCGTTGTGAATGTCAAGGAGGCACATCCTCAAGAACAATGGAGCGAGTCCTCCAGGCCTGGATTAATATCGGTCAGGTTGTTGTTGTTGTTCTTCGTTCGAGACAGAGAATATTAGCCGTGTTTGTTCTCCGGCAAAAATATGAAAAGTCGGAATGTACTTGGGAACTAGATGTGGGAGAGACAACTAGGTATGATATGTGTTGAGGTGGACGGATATAATCTGCTGTTTTCATCTCAGGTAGGCAACAACAACATTCCTTTCCTTCATATCAAATTGAATCCGAACAACTTTGGAGATCTTCTGAATTTCTTTCTGATCTTTTTTTGGTTTTGAGTGAAATGTCTCAATGACTATTGGATGGATTGACATACAATTTGGTAAAAACATTCACAATCCCCTTTAGGACAGACTGTGGTGACTTTAGTGATCTTCACATTTTGACCCTAAACCACCACCTGGTCAACATGTCAATTAATCTAGTCTCATGTCACGATATCAATATGATATCAATACAGTGAACCCAAATGATGACAGACTTGAATCCACATATCAGAGAGAACTCTAGAGTACAGTTTTACTATCATGCATTAATGTTTTCTGTGTTGGCACATGTTGTTTTCCCTTTAAATCCTGATTGCAGAGTAAAACATTTAGGTTTCACCTCATCGAGGAATATTTTCTGAATCGAGAAAACCTTCTACCTTTTTTTTTTTTTTTCTCTTCTCCCTCTTCATCCGTCATGCTGTTTGTTTTGATAAAATGAATATACCAACAGAATTAACCCCTATATGGCAGGACTGACATGAAGCAGATGGCTGCAGCAGCTCTGTAGAAAGGTGTTATCACAGGCTGACAGTGAAGATCTGCTATTTAAACAGAGCGGCGCGGCGGCGCCGGGGCAGCGCGCCGACTTCTCCGAGTCTAGACACGCGAATCAGACTCGCAGAAGACCACCGATACAAAACTAAGGACGTCAGATTGTTTGAATTCAAGACGGTGGATTCAAGGCGTAACATTCTAGAACCCTCGAGGAGGTTTGTATTGTTTTAAATACTGTAAATCTAAATGGAGAAGAAACAAAACTGGAACTGTTTTGAAGGCATTTCAGCTCAATTCCAATTTGAGGTTTCTCTCACATGAAGAAGCGTTGAAGAAGCGGTGCTCCGGTAAGGGCAGAGGGAATAAGGCCTCCCACTGATCCACTCTCTGCCTCATCGTGCACTTCCCCTTCTGCAGGAGACGCTCTTGTCTTTCACTCCCTCTTTTTATGTTTTGAAGTGCTATTCCTCAGTGTTGTGTGCCTAATTAAAAAGCACTTACAGTTGTTTCTGGTTCAAGGTTGAAACGTTGCTATCTCATCACAGAGAGCTAATCAGATCCCTTTTCAATCACGGCTTCTCCTTAATGAAGTGCTGCAGACGGTCAATGGTGCTGCCTGCCGGGTGTTTTATTTTGTTCTTTTTTTGGGGTGGGTGAGGAGGAGGGGGGGGGGGGGGGGGTAAGCCGCTAGGAATGGCATTTTGGAGGGGGGTGTGTATGTGTGGGATAGAGTGGGCTGTCAATTTCTGTCAGGCGCTGAGGTGTGTGTGGCAGTGAGTCTATGGCAGGGAGAGCGGGGTTGGCGGTGGGCGCTAGGCAGGGATTAACATGATCAAAGACACAAATGCAGAGCCACATAGGAAAAGTAAGAGAAAAGGGAGGAGAGCCATGCAGGGCTCCCCCCTCCTCCTCCTCCTCCCTTTCCCCATAATAACTCCCATGGACGAGATGAACCGTAACTGAACCGTGGCTTCCCCTGCACTCCACCTCTGCCTCAAACAACTATCGATTTACAGCAAACAACAACAAAAAAAAAAAAGTACACCGTACTCCGACCGTACATGCAACATTACGTGGCCTATCGATGTTAGCGCGGATGTATGTACGCACCAGGATCTGAAGTTCCAGCAAGCAGGGCGCATGTAGAGGGAGACAGACAGGAAATAAACAAACAAGTCGGGTTTAATAGAATTGTACCTGGAGCCCCGGGGACACACACACACACACACACACACACACACACACACACACACACGCAGAGCATATCAGCCGGCATGCTAATACTGCCAAAGGGAAGCCAAAACTAATAGCAGGGACATTAAGAAAATGATCCCCAGGCTGATATGTTTTCTATAGATGGCGACTAAACAGAATTGCTATATTTATCATACTCAGGGAAACAGAGAGAGCGGGAGAGAGAGAGAGAGAGAGAGAGAGAGAGAGAGACCCCCATCCACCCTCCTGTCCCTCTCAGTTGTCCCCAGGAGAGTGATGAGAGTTGCCCCCGGGAGAGGGTGCAAGTTACTGTTTCTATGTATGTGTGTGTGTGTGTGTGTGTGTGTGTCAGCCAACATACTGAGGACTCTCCGCTCTCCTCCCACCCAGCCCACCCTTAGAGTAGCGACGCCACGATGTAAAAACACCACATTACAAGTAAATATCCTGCCTTCAAAGTACAAAAGTACAGAGGCATTAATCTTTTAGCACCAGCTGTTCCCGCCCGCAAGATGCTAGTCCTATGTGGAACTTTTACAGACTTTTATGGGTAAGCACACCTCGCTCAACACAAGTGACTCCAGTTCAATGCAACTTGAGTTTGCCTTTGAATGGCAAAACAAAATGCAACATTTAAATGGATGGATGTAAAAAAATAAAAACCTCCCTAAACCAAAGAAAAGCTTGGTATAGTGAAGTCATTGTGTGCATTTGTCCATGTGTGGGATTTCTCCACACTTTAGTGCTTCCAAGTCAGCGTCCGGTGACCACAGAAGGACACTGGTCAACTTCCTTTGAGTCCAGATCAGCTGGAGGTCTGATCTGTCAGAGTCTGATGAGTCAGGGTGCAAACTGTAGGTATATCGTGTGTTTGAGTTGGTGCCAATCCAGGTGACTGGTGTGATCCTACCACAGAGCAGATCCTTCATCCAGCTGGTTCAGGGGAAAAGTGGATCAGAGTTCCTGGGAATCCAGCCGGGAGGCTCACCGTCTACCGGACCTCCTCCCTCAAGAAGAGACCTGACCTGCATTTAAACAAAACAGGCTCATAGTCTCTGTTCTGCTGTTCTTCATATATTCATGAATGTTGAGCAGCATCATACTAAATCACAACAATATCAAGGTTAGCGCTGACTGAATGCAAATACCTAACGTATTAGAAAATTATTTGTCGTTCTCTCGTTCAAATTCCAAATACTCAACTGATAGCGGAATGATTTGTTCCGACAAATTATGTTTAGCATATATTAACACAATTTACAATAATATAGAGCTAACAGCTCAGCCGATATATGAGTGAGCAATAAAACACATGTATCGTATGAACTAAATATTAAAGCCACAAACCGTTCTCTCTCAGTGAAGCAACACTGTAACTGTCTGTGGAACACAGCAGCTGTTTTACATATCGAGGAAACACAAATACTCTTAGCAGCAACGGTACAAATACATTCTGTTGTTCACTGTTTCTTAACAAAAATACTGCTTGACAATCACTGAATTACATGTAGAAACATGAGTAGTATCACGTGATTAAGAACTCCACATAATAAGATTTAAAGACACTTGATATTCACAAAGCACAGTAAAATAAGCTTTACGTGGAAACAAGCTAACCTTAGCTTACCACGGCAGGTGAAGTGCAGCTAATCACGCGCGCAGTGGCACGCGCAGATGCGTTGTCTTCCGGTCTCTGCTGGACTTCAACAACCGTTTTGACTTAATGTTAGTTCACGCTGTTCACGTGTTAGTTCACGCTGTTTTCCAACATGGTTGAGAAGCTCGAAATGTCGTTAGTTGCATGGAGCAAGAAGCTCGAAATGTCGTTAGTTGCATGGAGCAAGTTGTCGTGTCTCTGGACGTCTCTGGACGTCGCGGACCTCCCCTCGCGCTCGCAAATTGCGCAAGTATTTGGTCATTTTAGTAACTTCACCGCAACACTTCCGGTAATTCCGGTAGGTTGCGGCAAATTGGTTTTGCCAACCGCCAATAAACACAGAAGAAGAAGAAGAAGAGAGAAGAAGAAGAAGAAGAGAAGAAGAAGAAGAAGAAGAAGAAGAAGAAGAAGAAGAAGAAGAACAACAACAACAACAACAACAACAACAACAACAACAACAACTTCCGGTATTTTTTAGTAAGTGATGGACATGGGTGAAAATTACGTTATTACAATTGTAGTGTCTAATGACAAAAATAAATAAAACCATATTAACATAACACTTAAGTCAACTGTGTATATATTATATATATATATATATATATATATATATATTATATATTTAATCATATATGTATGATATACTGCATATTGTATTATTTAATAACGGTTACTGATGCATTGAAGAGTAAGCAGCATGTTGAGCATCATCAGTGGCGCTAACTTTAATTATTTGACATGCTTGTAGTGTCACAAGATGATTATAATGTGTTGCATGCAAAATCTGCCAGGTAACTAAATGAGCATAATAATACCAACAAAGTAGCTTTCTGGTTCTAAAGAAGTCAAATTACGGCAATGGGATTTTCAATAGTTCCAATGTAACCGTTACTTAATACTTTAATGTGTTACTTCCTCCTTCGCACTTCTTTGCCCTCATCTCTCCATCCGAGCCGACCCCTCCTCCTCCTGCCCTTTTCCGGCTCTCCAATTAAGCATCAGCAGCAGGTTTCCATCAGCCGTCTGGTCCGCTGCAGCAGGACTCTTCAGAGCAGAGGCCTGTCAGGAATGAACTCATCACTGGGTGACAGCTGCTAATTTCTTTCTCTCTCTTCCATGTCACACGAGTGGCCTGCTGCAGTTAATAATGAGCCATCCAGCCCTGATTAGGGCCCGTACAGGAGGAGGGCGGAGAGGCTCGCAATACAGTACACAATCACTCGGCCAGACATGAAGCATAATGTGCGAGCGCGGGCGCAGATGGACATTCCTATTGAGAACAAAAACACCAACACACACACACACACAGGGAACTGGGGCTGTCGGTGGAGGACATGAACTCAGCTTAGCTCAGTCTCTAACGTTGTTGTGTGAGCACTTACAGTAACAGTTATATCTAACATGTTGACTTATGTAAACAGTGGTGGGAAACCCGAGAGGTCACAAAATAAATGCGGGGGGGTCACAATATTATTTTAGAAAAGAACAAAAAGTTTTTCTATATAATAATAATACATACTTCGAAGAATGCAGTTGCAGTCCATTATGAAACACTAACAAATTCAGGTTACATGGAGTTTAATACTTAACTTCTTCTGCTTTCCATATTTTGATATTAAACCTGAATAACATATGGTTATTTAGCAACAGACCATGTCACAGTTGCATCTTTTACCACTGAGTGAGCGTTAACAAACTTTGGCTCACAGGCGACGTATGGATGCTCACACAATGTACTGATAAATGTGTTTATCTTTGCGGAATAGGAAGAAAAAAAAGAGCATGAAAAGACTGTGTGAGTTTATAAATGCAACACTGGGCTGAGAGCAGGAGACAAAGACGGGCTGAAAGGCAGGACAGGTGTTCTGTGAAATCACAGGCTCCCTTCTGTCTGTGCGGTTGTGGATTTCACCGCTCTTTCACTTCTCTCTGGCCTCACCTCCCTCAACGTCCATCTGTAATCCTCTCATTTTTCCTGCCCACCGCTCCACCACTTTCTCTCCGAGCCTACCTCCTCGCTCGTCATGCATGCGTGTGTGTGTGTGTGTGTGTGCGTGTGTGTGTGTGTGTTGAAGGGATGATCTTTTGATGCCCTCTGTGTGTACGAGTGCTTTGTCTCTCCACTTTCAGCGGTTGGCCGTTGTGTTTTTCAGCCGTCATACTGCTCTCCCACTCACTCCATCAGAAACCAGGCCTGTGTAGGGGCCTAAATGAATATTGATTCTCCCTCCAGTGCTGAAGACTGCCGGGGGGGGGGGGGGGGGGGGGGGGGGGGGGGGGTGTCGTGTGCAATGAACAGAATGGGCCTGATGGGGGGAGAGAGGAGAGGATGACGATAGGATGATGGTGATCATGATGACGATAATGATAATGGTGATGATAATGACTGTGTTAGTGATCAGCAAGCATGATGGGAGCCATCAGCTGATGCATGTATGTTGCTTGTAGGATATGCGCTGTGCTGTACATGGAATGACAGTTATTGACGCTGAACTGTAAGATCGACATGACGATTAACAGCAAATACGGCGAAGAAGAAAAAACAAATCTGGACACAGTTGTTAAAAATTAGAATCAATTTTTATTGTCAGAAATTAAATTGCATTAATGGTTCGTCGAGGTTTCCCCAAAGCTGAACTTACAAGCAGCTGATATATAATTATCATCTCTGTTCTATTACATATAAATCATCTGTAAGATCTGTCTTGGAGTTTTTTTTGTCCAAAAAGTTATTTCATAACTATAATATGCTAATCTGTAGAAAGTATGGGGGAAAGGAAATAGACAAGAAATCATAATTGTGTCATAGTCAAAATCCTAACAAACAAAACTTAAGGTAATATTAAACAAAAGTATCAAAGAAAACAAAAAGCATAACAGATATTTTGCTTTATGACTTTATTCAAAATGAATTCCAGGAGGAAATAGATTCATTTCCTGAAGTTGCATGGCATTGATCGAGTGGTTGATGTAGTCTTGGTGGATGTGAGGATTGCAAGTTAACTCACTTAGCACCAAAACCAGTTTCCAGCCCTGCCCCTCCCAATAAAGGATGTTTGACCTGAGTGTAGCGTAGTAAAAAAAACAGAGAACAGAAGTGATGTAAAAACTGAATGTGTAGGCTTCATCACAACAAGGACATGTAACAACAAATGCACTTCTTTTAGTACATTTCTCTGTCCGCTACCCTTCCAGAACTATATTATGAGGGGGTCCCGTCCAGATAGACCACCATCTCTTCTCCGGCCTGCGGCTCCGCCTGCTGCACCTCCACGTCGCCTGCGCCGGCCTCTCCGTACACGCCTCCCTCCACCTGCAAGGTGCAGTTGTCCAGCTCCGTCACGATGTAGTGCGTTCCTTCGTCGTTGACAATAACCTGGGTCAGGCCTTCCTTCATCATCTGGGACGCGGCGAGCTGCAGCACCTCCTGCATCCCGTCCTGCCGATGACCGCACCTCCTCCTGTTCCTGCTTCACGTCCGGCTGCACTACGCTCTGCACGGCCTCGGCTATCTCAGGGCTCAGGACCTCGTGAACGACGGCGGCCTCCCCCCGCCTTTCCTCGTGGTGGCCCATTTCGCTGACGGCGCTGAGCAGAGCGTCCAGCGCCGTGGACGACTCCGAGACGATGTGACTTTGTCCGACTCCTCTAGCCATGGCCCCGCAGCTCTTTCCTGGCCTCCCCCGAATCCAGCACCACGTACTGGGTGCCGCCTCCCGGCCAGGTGGGCCCCCGCGGAAGCCACTTCCCTGCCCGAGGCTATGAATTGTCCGTCCTCCGTGATGTGGAGCACCTCCGCCACCTGGCCGGCCATGGCCAGCGTCTGCAAGGTGGCAGCGGCCGACTCCTCCAGGGCCTGGTCGATGGTCACCTCCCCGTCGCTGTAGCCCTGGATGATGATGACCTGCTGGACCGGCTCGTCGTGGATGGACGCCTCCGATGAGTCCCTTATTGTGCACAGGGGAGTCCATGGCTTCTGATTCCACAAACGTCGCCCCCTGACCCTTCAGACGGCACTCGAAGGACTTGGACACGATACCTGGGGGACACAGAGACACATTTGATTGTATTTTTTTTTTTTTTTCTGATACTTTTATTCCATTTCTGGAAGAAAGGTGAGCGCCTTGAAGCACTTCATGCTTCATGTGTTGTAAGGAAAAAGACCATCGGAGCGCAAATGTTTTGTCCAAAACAGAATGTAAAAGGAAAATAATTTAGTGGCAAAAAGGTCCAAAAGACCAAAAACAAACTGCACATACAGTACCACACATGGCCCTTTAATGTTCCTTTAACTATTAAACTTATTATGTTTGTGCATCCATCACTGTGACAAAGAGGGGGGAAAAAAAAAAGCTGTGAGGAAGTTGATATAAAAGGTAATGCGACACTTCACGTACTTGCGTCACTTAATGCATGAAAGGAGACAGAATATGGAGATATTAGGCTGGCGGAAGAGTGTGGTGAGACACGGCTGGTGCTAATTGAGCCACACTGTGCCCTCTCAGATCACAGGTTGCCATGGCGTTTCCAAGGTGATAGGAACAGTGTTAGAAATGCCATTGTTTAAACAGCGCCTGGCTCAGACATTTGTAGGCTAATCTATGCAGAAAATGGGAATTTGAGACAGTGAAGGGGGGGTGGTGGTGGTGGGGGGGGGGGGACTCTGTTCACGCCTCGGCTTCCGTGCACAAATGAACTTATTGTACAAATACTGGAAGCGCGCACACGCACACACACACACACACACACACACACACACACACACACACACACACACACACACACACACACTTTAGTGTCACAGAAGGAGTACGTTGACCCTGATTCGCTCTGTTTTAGCTTCACCTGAAGGTCTGCACTTGAAAGTTTGCAGATTCTACAACCCTTTAAAAAAAAGCTCTCTTCAAAACATCAAATTATTTGGAAATAACAAAAAGAACTTTTGTTGCTTTTATCTAATTTCCTGAAAAGTTGACATTTCGGTGGTACAGGGTTTACCCCCCCCGGGGCGATCACACAGATCTCACAGTACATACAGGACCAGACTCATCAATCATTGATATTCCTATCTCCCCCTGACATTTAATGTCCTGCACTCACGAGGTTGACAATGTGATCAGAAAGACTGAGTCTGACCCCAACGGTGCTCCGTCCTCCGCCGCTGTAAACAACAGGCTCAGGCGCTCCTGTTGGACATGGAGGCGGGCGACCGCTGATCAGTCCTGTGCAGATCCACTCCCAAAATAGTACAAATCTGCACATGATGCGCTGGAGGAAGCGACGAACAAGAGTGTGCGTTAACACGGACAGAAATGCAAAGAACTCCATTTTAGAGCGTTTCAACTATCAATAACAAAAATAGTGTTTCTGTCTTTTCTAGAAGTGTCTTCGAGGCTGTAAAGACGCTGGTTGTTGCTCAATTTGTCCAACATCAGAGGAGAAGAGCGGCAAAAGATTGCTTATGCTGTATATTAATCCGCCCTGTGCTGCATGTTCACGCTTCGCATACAGTATCATAAAACGCTGAAAGCTGGCACTGTCCTAAAAGCGAGAAAGATGACAACTTGTTATTTTAATGACACCTGCGCACATACGCCCACACCTGTCTACACCGCCAGGTTTATTCTAGGGAGCAGCTAAAAGTGAAAGAACGATGGACAAAAGACTGCCGTTTTCCACATCTCCCGTCACAAAGACTGTGCAGAAAGGTGGAAGAGTTAGCGTTTTGTGCAGATGGACAGGGCGATTTTCTCCCGGGGATAGAGCTCCTTTCACCCACTCACTTTCATACCTGGCAAGAGCAGTTACCGCGAACTCCGGAGCCGTTTCCTTTTAGGGCCAAAAAAACAAACAAAAAACCAGAGCGATCAGACACCAGGGCCTTGTTAAGAGGGAGGGCTCTTAGTACTCTGCAGCCTTGTTTAGATTGACATCAGGGCCACGTTTTGCATTATAGCTCTAAGTGACCTACAAGACTTTAGTTCGGCCTGCAGGGTTCGTCTGCACAGCTCTAACTCTCTTAGCCTGTCTGTCCTCTCCACTTTGTGATACATCTGCTGCACAGCTCTCTCTCTCTCTCTCTCTCTCTCTCTCTCTCTCTCTCTCTCTCTCTCTCTCTCTCTCTCTCTCTCTCTCTCTCTCTCTCTCTCTCTCTCTCTCTCTCTCTCTCTCTCTCTCTCTCTCTCTCTCTCCCCCCTTATTTACGTAGCATAAGACAAAGAAATGAGCCTTTTTGTGTTAAGGCAAAAACCTCGCTGTGACGCTGCAGCACACCAGCAACAAGTCGGCGCAGTAAATATCAATTCGCACTCTGCAATTTGTATCGCAAGTGACAAGCGCAGCAGTTGGTGTGTGGAGGGAGTCGGCATTTTGAGCAGCAGAGGTTACCTATTTACACAGAGCTACAGGGCCTCATGCTAACTGCCTACGCCGAAGCGCTGCGAGCTGAGAGGTCGGCTGAGGAGGACAATAACTCAGCTTCTGCGGCATTACCATAAAAGCTGTATTATAGATATATACGTGTGTGTGTGTGTGTGTAGAGGGCATGTTAGTGAATGAACTCCTGACTGTACGTATATGTTCGACTTGGTAAACCTCGTTTTTTTTTTGTTTTTTTTGCCAGTTTGTGCCAAATATTTGTTAATGCGTGGACGCATCCATGCGCCTCTCTGAATGCACGCCGGATGCACGTGTCAATATGTGGGCGGGATGTTAAGGTCAGGCGTTACTGGTGTGTGTCAGCACAACGCGTGCTGCTATACCTATTTGTATGTACATGCCAGTCCCCGCTTATATAAGTGTGTGTGTGTGTGTGTGTGTGTGTGTGTGTGTGTGGGGGTGGTACGGCTGCGCGTTGCTAGTGTGTGTGTGTGTGTGTGTCACATTAGCCATGGGGTGCTGTCGGCGGGGACCCCGGCGGCGGCCCGCTGAGGTTATGGAGTGTCACTCAGTCGCCGCAGCCGTGAATCAAGTTAATGTTTGCAGATCCCATCTCTTCAGTTGTCCTGCGCTCCCGGTGGAAGAACAACATTTGAACAGCGTGATTTGGCCCCGGCGAGAGGCTGATGCCTGTTTAATATGTGTTTTGAGTGTTCTGACTGACTGACTCCTTTAACAGGAAGTAGGAGAGAAAGAGAGAGAGAGAGAGAGAGAGAGAGAGAGGAGGAGAGGAGAGACAGAGGGAGAGGCAGGCTGCTTTATTGGCTGTGATCTGAAACAAGATGGAGGCTCCCTGAGAGGAATACAACAACAAGGAGGAAGAAAAAGGATGCTGGGACGGGCGGTGATGTCATCCTGATTTTCACATGACAGGAAAGTCTGAACATTAAAACTAAATCAATGACTACTGAGAAATGTGTACGGAGCTCACAGTATATGTTGGAGAATATTATATGAACTTAATTAATACAAATTCAGAGGTGTGTGGATTTCAGAGGTGTGTGGATATCATTTTCTATCTCTATTCAGATGTTTTTTTTAAGATCAGGTCGGGTTGCTAAGAATTGTGGGAGTCATAGAAGCCGTCCAAGTGGTCCAAGT
>NW_027176694.1:1818135-1835635 GCF_023349555.1 Cebidichthys violaceus
GACTCACTACAGGCATCACTTATGGAGGAATGATTTCTATAGGTCAGTGTTGGAGATCAAACATACTTGATACCACATCTTCAAACCTAAAGAAATTAAATGAACAACAATATTTAAATGTAATATGTATCAACTTACTAATTACTTCAGCATTCTGACATGATGAGAAAGTCTCTTGATATTCAGTAGTTTGTCTTTCTGTTGATATTAACTTGATAGTAATCCAACACTCTGGGGTTTGACTCAATGTAGAGCTGCTACACAGCCTCTGTTTGTAGAATAAACTACTCAATTTCAACATTCTTTAGTTCTGGCCTACAAATACAAAGAGGATTCGCCGCTGTTCTACTCTCGGGGTTCGGAGGACACGAAGGCATCAGCGCGCTCCTCACGAAGCGCCCGTTGGAGGGTCAAATATCTCCGGAACACCCATCTCCCTCCACCTCGATGTCAGACGTCGGTTGGCTGCGTCGCGCAATTTCTCGAGCTTTTTTGAAATCAACAATCCCGACAGCAGAGATCGGCCCGGAGTGCGGAGGTGAGAAATGCAGCGCTTCTCTAAAAAGCCCTCTTTTTCTTTTTCCTCCGTTCTTCACAAACTACTTCAGGCTATTTATCACATTTGTGTGTACAAACGAGTGCAGCGCTACGAATGTTAATCGCTAGCTGCAACGTTAAAAGTGGTAAGTGAGATATTCAGGGCGATAATGCTCGCACCCGTCACTGAATACGGTCCAGAATCTATCGGCACTCTGTGGAGCAAATAACACATCGACGGCAATAAGTATTCCAGCCGTTTAGTGTTGCACTTCCATAACGTGGAGGGAGCAGAGGTCGAGCTGCAGGGATCCAGCTGGGGTCAAGCTACCGGAACACCGGACGCTATCACGCATAACACAACCCTATGACAAAGACGTCAGAGTACAAATCACACGTGTGACGGCATATTCTAACAGCATATGAATGCTTTGCTGACACATTTGTATTAATGGCTGTTCGGCCCGTTATCGTCAGATGAAATAATCTTTTCATTTACCAAACCATCACCGGCGCCAACTAAATCTAAACCCGGCCATCCATACAGAACATACCTATAAAGAATATTCTAGGACGAGTCCCTATTGTTCCCCGTTGAGTGACTCACACTCGTATGCGACACACACACACACACACACTCGCAGACACGCCGCTCTGTTTGGCTTAGCCTCCGATCCTCCCTGCCATATTTACCGGGTATTTACCTAACAGAGGCGCGCTGGAGATATTTATCGTCCTGATGGCTCTATATATAGGGCTGAGGAGCTCGGCGAGAGGAGAGGCAGGCGCGGTGGGAGGTTGCTTCTCTAATCTCCATCTCCAGGCTGACAGGCCTGAGAAGGCCCTAATGAATGACTCTTTTCATCTACGCGCCTGTGTGTGTATGTGACAGTATAAATATTTAGCAATATTGGAGTCAGCTCGTGATTTTACACAGATGGAGTGATTGATGGCTCAGCCCCCTGATGCGTGCCAAAAGACCGTCCTGGAGATGTTATATAAACCACCACAGCCTCTCTCTCTCTCTCTCTCTCTCTCTCTCTCCCTCCATCATCATCTCCATCTCGCTCCCTCTCTATCTTTCACACTGCCTCCTCTGCACTCCGCCTCCTTCCCAGCTTGTCTTCTCGCTGTCGATCCGCCCTTTGTGGCTCTGCCAATTTGCTTCACTGTTGAATTTCTATCATACAGTGCGGTGTCCCTACGGCTGCAAGACAGGCTAAATCAGAGGGAAACAACCTGACGGGGACGAAACTCTGAGGAGACGGGCAACGACATGTTACAGTGCAAACCAGTGACGTGTTCTAAACCTCTGATTAAAACACGTCGTTCCTACAAACTCACTGGAAAAAAAACAAGGTTTTTGGATGTTATTCATACACATCTTTGTTGCAGCTTCTTTTTTACAACTTCTGCAGAGTGCTCTGTAAAACTTTTTTTTTTTTTTTTTTAAAGTTTGCATATTGATTGATTGATTGATTTTCCATACATGAAACGTGTGCACAGTAGGAGCCCTGTTCCCCTGCTTCTGCTTTGTGGGCACAAACCAAAAGGTCAAAGTCAACATGTGAGTGAGAGCTGCTCTTTAAAGTCTGCAGGCTCCCACATGAACACAGACACACAGCACATAGTCATACACTCACACACTCACACACACACACACACACACACACACACACACACACACACCAACACATTCAGAAAACACATGCACACAATGCTGTCATCTGTGTCAGAGAGAAACCAGACCAGAGCCACTGCCACTGTTTGTGCAAAACACACACACACACACACACACACACACACACACACACACACACACACACACAATTTCTTCCTAGAGCTCCGGCAGCATATTGGCAGCAGAGTGTGCGTGTGTGTGCGTGTGTGTGTGTGTGTGTGTGTGTAAGGTTGTGCGTATGCAGTTTGGTCGAGCTACACTTGTGAGGACTGACTAGTGACAGCGCTCCACTACTTCTGGGAGGACATTTCAAGTTGTGTGGACATGTTGGCTGGCTGGTCGTCACAGTGAACTAGTCGCTGAGTCGTGGTTCAGTAAAAGTTATGCCATAAGTTACGGTTCTACATGTTGCGGAAATGGTTAAGGTAAGACTAAACCACAAGAGAACTAATGTATAGGAATCTACTGCATTTGAGCGTGTGTGTGTGTGTGTGTGTGTGTGTGTGTGAGTGTGTGTGTGTGTTTGTATGCGAGCACCACACAGACCTTCTGCATCGCCAATTAAACTAAAATACAAGAACAAAATCCCAGAACAAATATATGAGGACTTTCAGGGGGGATGTTGAAGATGTATTAACCTTGTAATTGCCCGTGTAAAATATGCTCCCTTGGTAATGAAATTTCCTGCTTTAATTTGAAAAAATTGGGGAAATATCTCCCCTTTTTTGCCTTGTGTTTTCTCATTTAATTGCATTTAAAACTTCAATCTCAAACACCCCCACCGCTTTATTGTGGGGAAGGACCAGCGCTGGACCGCCACATCTATTAATCTAACTGTCCTTTATCGGAATTAGCATTCAAATGTGATCGGTTCCACTGAGCCTTCGCCACCGCTTGTAATTCCAACAAAATCCACTCCCATGCAATAACTACAGTGCCCTTCAAGACCACTACCACCTCCCCCTCGCTTTGAGAGGTATTGATTTTTATTTGTTCTGTAATGAGAACAATTAGTCTTTTTCCTGCCCTCCTTCATCTATCACCTCTGTGTTCCTGTGGCTCTGCCACCCAGCCGGCCTGTGTCTTTAAACCCAGCTGGAGGTCCATCCTGTGGGCAGAGGACACCACTGTGCCCCTCTGCATAGGAAACACAAAGCTCAAAGAGAGATAACAGAGGGCATTTCACTTTTATTTTACCTTACTATGGCCAAAAACGAAGCACGACTTCGTATATACAACACTGTTCATCTCTCTGTGTTCATGGGGTTTGATCCACACGGGCTTTTGGAGGATGATGCTGACTTATTGTTTTATCATATTTTGTGATGGAGATGCTGGCAGCCAATATTTAAAATGATTGAGAATAAATATTTTCTTTTCTTGGCGTGAAGAGGTTTGATTCAAAACCCAAAATTATAATAATACCAACAAAAATGTTCAATTCATTACTAATCAACGCCCAGTAATTACAGGAACCAACTGCATCCTATCTATCATACTGGAGGGCTAAATGGTTGGTGTTAACATGTATCATAAAACGTGAAAACGTAATAAAACACTCACATCTATCCATTAATAAAGCCTCAATTTCCACTGTGGAAGTGGAGTGGCGTGCTGGGCGGACTACTCGCAGCGATCAGGAGACTTTAGCCTCTATAAACCACCTGATTGACAGTGTGATTTGTGACTGACTGACTGGATAAGTGGCTAGCTGCTTGCTCCGTGCAGCAGTTTGTGCCTTTGTACCAGCGTGTGTGTGTGTGTGTGTGTGTGTGTGTGTGTGTGTGTGTGTGTGTGTGTGACGTCAGGTCCTATTTCAGCCATGGCCGGTGAGGAATGAAGCAACGGAAAGAGTCCATTTCTCTTGCCGCGCTGCCTGAGCCTTACTTACCCTAATGATGTATAATAGCCTGCAACTACACTTAACCTGAGCATTACTGTGGCAAAGACTGAGTGGAAGAGGCACACACACACACACACACACACACACACACACACAGGCACACACACATAAAAGTCTAGTTTTTCTGAGGACGCTGTTTACCAACGGCTGCGAGGGCAGGAAACGACCTGGCACGTTGAGAAATGAAAGTCTCGCGAATCGCGCTCCATCAAATCAGATCAAACCCCAAGATGTATATGAACATCGACAGCTGTATCCTCGCCTTCTCTCTGATCCTTCGCTCGCACTTCACTCTGCTGCTGACTCATTCTGTAGCTATAAGCTAAATTATACAAGCAGTTAGCATGCTGCATCTGTTGTCCGTTAATTAAAGTCGTTTTCCTGGATGCCTGCGCGCGTGTGTGTGTGTGTGTGTGTGTGTGTGTGTGTGTGTGTGTGTGTGTGTGTGTGTGTGTGTGTGTGTGTTCATACGCGCAATATAGAATCTGGTCCTTTGACCTCTTTCGCGCTCATTAGCGCATCGCTTCCATGCGTGCTTCATAAGTGACTGAATGGATGTGTGTGCATGTGTGTGTGTGTGTGTGTGTGTGTGTGTGTGTGTGTGTGTGTGTGTGTGTGTGTGTGTGTGTGTGTGTGTGTGTGTGTGTAAGACAGGTCGGAGACAGAGGAGAGACAGTAAATGACAGTCACGTGAGGAGGCTACTGTATGAAACCTCAGATCTAATCAATAGGAGTGAGGAGGACGCCAGGCGCCAGCCAGAGGGTCACCACTCATCACTCAGGTCAGCGGCGAACACACACGTGCATGCGCACACACACACACACACACACACACACACACACACACATGCAAGCACGCAAAAGGGGAGGGCATTGCACGGGGCACATTACTAGACAGGACTATGAGGCAGTCGAGGATGGGTCAGAGAGGGGTTGAAGCACATAGCAACAGAAAGGGAGCTGGATCGATGGGAGAGATTGAAGGAGCTCCATAATGCCGGAGGAGTCACGGATGTCCAGAACACAGCTAAGCAGGGCTAGGAGACAGGTCAGCAGGGTTAAAACCGCCTCGCACCGCGGGGAGGAGGCATCGACAGGCCATAAAAAGAGGTGAGGGAACGGCGGAACTGACGGATTTTGATGCTCGTCGGGGGTTGAGCTGCGACTGCGGTCGCCACAAATGTGTGGAGGAGAAACAGAGAAAACGAGCAGGTTGTAGCTGGAAATCAACTAATACGACAAAGACAGCGGGCCTTTCTGGCAACCTTTGCAGCCTGCTAAGCTGTGGGAGCTTGACGGAAAGTGGGGCAGCAGAGGAGCGCACACACACACACACACTGCGAGTGTGCTGTGGCTCTGCAGTGGAGAGACACCGACTGAGAGGAGGACTAGGCCTGGTGGCATTTAGCCCTGTTCTATAATGACACAGAGAGCCGAGGAGGAGACACAGGCACTGTTATTGAATTATTGAAGGTGCACGGTGAGGTATAAATCTGCCATGGAGATGCCATACTGTTGTGTAACACTAACACACACACACACACACACACACACACACACACACACACACACACACACACACACACAGAGGCCACCGACATACATCGAGGCTGGCGTGACGACTGTAGGCTTTGACTTGCTGACCTTGAGGTTGTTAAAACAAGCTCTCCGTCAGCTTTTCTGCAAAATATGTTTACCTCGCGAGAGAGAGACAGAGGAAGAGAACGAGAGGGAGCGAAACTCTGTGTGTGTGTGTGTGTGTGTGTGTGCGTGCGTGCGTGCTCTGTGCTGACATTGCCGGAATAAACACAGCGACTCCATCAATTCTTCCGGATTGTGAGGCAAAATAAAACAGGAGCCACTGCGGAGGGAGAAATAAAGTAACTACCAACCTGAGCTGGCCCGGGCTCCAGCCAGCTTTTACTACACGGCGGCATCATGACTGAGAGAAGAGATTAAGCTCTCGAGAACAAACATTTGAATCCTGTGAAACCACAGCGCTCGCACACACACACACACACACACACACACACACACAGATTAAAAGGTTGTATATACGTACCTGTAGCGAATGCAGCCTAGAAACCGTACATCAACCACCAATTACTGATGTTTATCTCTTAAATAAAAAGAGACAGAGTATTGCTACATGCATGAAGACATCACTATATGTGATAATTCCCTTTTCTTCCTTCCAGCGGAAAGATTTTCACCGCACGCACTAACACGTTTTTTTTTTTTTTATATTTCCATTATTATTTCTGTATCTCTGTACAGATAGGGAGGTAGTGTTTCTCAGCTCAGCCGCCTCCCACCTCGAAACGCGCCAAAAAGCTTCCTGAACACCGGCGGACGTGAGGCACTGCAGGTGTGTGCCAACGGACCGTGTGATCACAGAATGTTGCAAAAATGCTCATATGAACATTTGTTGTTTTTTTTTTAAGTGTGCATGTATGCATATTTGTGCATGTGTGTTTGTATGTGTGTGTGTGTGTGTGTGTGTGTGTGTGTGTGTGTGTGTGTGTGTATAAGTGGGCACGTGTGTCCTGCCTGAGCTCTGTAGCCGAGGGGGGCACCTCTTCTTATTAACATCATCAGTCTGCATCATTACTAGGCTGCCTGGGTTTGGGCAGCAGGTGCTATGAGAGTGCCAGGGTTACAAACGACCACGGGATTGCTCTTGGAACACACACACAAACACACACACACACACACACACACACACACACACACACACACACACACACACACAGACACAACACACACACAGGCAGGCAGACTCCGAACGCCCCCCTTTCGAATCCCCAAAAGGGATGCGGGGTGTCTGTGTCTATCTGTTATCCAGTGGGTTAGCGCTCGGTGTCTGGCCAGGTTTTCACTGGGGGGGACGGACTCCATCCATTCTCCTGACAACAGGCCGGAGATACTGCTGCCGAGGCTGAGAGAAAACTCGGCTCGGAGCAGGGGAGGGTCCGCAAGTCAACCAAAAAAACATTACACAGGCTGTGTGCAAGACAGTGTGCAGCTAACTGGAACATGCACGACGACGCAGTACTGTAGTACGGCGACAAAGAACGTGCAATACTCAGGCGCAGATGGAAATAGACACAAAAGGTTAGCCGGATGTTTGGTGACGGTACTGTCCTCTTAACAAAGAAATGGGACATTCTCGTAGCGTACGTTAACGTACGAGAGTGGACTATGGGAAAAGGGTCCGATCACCCAAATTACAAAAAGACACATTTCCTCACTTACCTATAGTGTGGTAGTTTTTGTTTAATTTGACCATCTGTTTAGCAAGCTCATAGGCTTTGTCGCTAACAGTTTGGATAATCGATTAATCGTCATTTTTTCATGCAAAAATTTCAGCCTCTCAAATATGGAGATTTCTTGCTTTTCTTTTCTTTTCTTTTCTTTTCGTTGAAACTGAGTCGGACATTTGTAACTATTTTCTGACATTAACGATTATTCGATTAATCTGAAGTATAATCGGCAGATTGATCGATAATAAAAACAACCCCCCTAGAAGTGTGTGTGAGATAATAAGACGTTCTGTACGGCTGAACAAACCTTTTGATCGGAACCGACTGTAATGAATTCTTTTAATCAGTAACATACAGATAAGACTCCCTAGAACTACAGATATATATGTATCTATTGTCTATCAGGTTTTTGAAATCTTAATAGAAAAACATGCACACACACACACACACACACACACACACACACACACACACACACACACACAGCCATGTGCACACAAACGGTGTGCAGGTACAAACACACACACACACACACACACACACACACACACACACACACACACAGTGTAACAACACAATCACACGGACATCCCATAAGTATGAGCATGGTCATATTGACGGATGGATATCTACACCAGTGAAGTTAATGCTGATAAAATGCCCTGCATTATGATGGCAGGTAACCAGAGACTGGTAATAAAAGCTATATGAATGGCGACTGGCCCGTTTCTCAGGCGCCTCTACGGCACCACCCATGACACCAAAGATGTGTCAAAGACAACAGACACTGAATACAGTGCCGTGCTGCTCGCACTCTGCCCACGGTTATGGATTATGTAGCCGGCGTGCGTTCATTTAAGATGTGCACATTGATCTGGCATTGACGAACCATTTCATATTAGCCAGGGTTCGCTCTTTACGGCATCAAGGGCAATCAGACGCACTGCATCGGGCTAAATTTAACCTCCCATCAATCCAAACGTGAGGCACTCAAAGTCACTCGCTGGTGGGTCACTTTCAAATAAACCCGGACATCAGGACTGATGAGAAAAGGACGAAAAAACAACAACCGGTAAGATTTTTTGTATTTATTAATAATAGGATTAAAGTTAGTTTAGGTTAGATTGACCCACTCCGGGGGCACAATCAGCTTTGTTGATTGCACAATATGCTGACATATCACTCAACCGACCACTTAACACCGAGTCAGAGCAGAGATAGGTATGAAACCGGATAAATCAGCATTACGGCGATATTGATTTGACTGCAATTCAATGAAAACAATTGAGCAGGGCGGGGTGCAAAACAAAATGATGAATAAATCCGAGAGCCACAACAGGGAAAAAAAATAAATAAATTGTATTCGGTTCTCTAATATTGAAGCCGCAGCTGAAATTAATGTCCCTGGTTAGTTAGCGCTGTTAATTGGGCGTGCAGAATTAAAATGTTAACGTCACTGCTAGGAGAAGGTGGAGAAGGCCCCTCCAGCCGGATTTGACCTAGCGGAGCGTGCCTCTTCCCCTTCCTTCTCTCTCTGCTTCAAGTGTCTCCAAAACTAATAATAAAAAAAAAAAAAAAAAGCCCTCACAAATCCCCCCATGAAGCCCTCCATATGAACTGTCACATTAATAACACTGCACTTGTATTCAAATTTTCTGTCGAAAAGCTAAAGAAAGATTGAATGCCCTGCCGTCGCGCGGCCAAAGATTGAAGACGTGTCTCATTGACATTGTTAAAAGTTTATGAAAATATATGAATTCTCAAACGTGGCGGGCCGCCGTGCAGCTCCACTCCCAACACTTCTGTTAGAGACCGCGGCTTTTAATCAAAATGATTGAATACCGCAAGTTTGGATTCAGGGATTCTAATAGAGGACGGATAAAGTGTCACGGTCCAGAACTAGAAAAACCACACGGGATCACACATGCATGCATAAAAACCTTTCTATATTTTTTTTCCGTCTCGCCGTTCCTCATTGGTAGGTATCTTGTTTTCCTCTGTTGCTAAGTTGTTTGTGTAAACGGCGTGTGTGCTGGCTGCAGTGTGGAGTGGGTGACTGTCGGTCTTCTGGCTCCGCTCCTTTGCTTTCTGGGGAAAGAGGCGTATGGCTCCAACATACACAAACACACACACACACACACACTCATATGCACATAACACAAACACACACGGACGGAGTGACAGGCAGCCATGTCTTCATGTGTATGTGTGTGTGTGTGTGTGCGTTGGCAGAGGGCTGAGGTAGAAATGCTCTCCAAAGACCAGGAGCACGGCAGGAAAAAGAAAGACCACTCCACTGGGGATAACACATGCCCTCTCATTGGGCCGCACGCTGCATATCAATGCAGCAGCTATAGCAACATGAGCCTCGTTTGAGCTTCACTACACTTTTCTGAGTTTATATAAACTGACCTTATTCCCACAGGGGTAATTTGGACTTCCCCCTGGGGATCTTAAAAGACTAGAATAAAACTAGAAATACTGGTCATTACAAAAGTAAGGGCTTCAAGTAGACTTTGAATAAACAAAATATGATTTAATGAGCGATATTGGCGGGCGTTCCCTTTCCCATCTTTTGACTTTTCCCTTAAAAATATGTCTTTATTTGGGCAGAGTTTTGGCATTGAAGTTCAAACTACCGGCATGGCTAATGATGCCTTTTCTTACCCTCCTCAACTACAGCCAGCAAGCTTACAGACGTGGTTATAAACGTATGAAATATGATGACGTTACAGTCGAGATTTACGTTATTATCAGTTATTGGCTTTGCTTTGTTTTCTTTTACATCTTTTCTTTTGTCAAGTATGAATCTATTTGCATGACTGTTAGGCGGAGACAGGTGGGAGAGGTACTGTCAGGAAGCATGCACACTCACAAACATCAACTCAATTTGGGCTCTTTTGAATGTTTACTTCTGCCTATGTGTGCGTCATCTACCATGAGTACAGTCCAGCATCAAAGATGTGGAGCGGAGAGTCGGTAAAAAGCTGTAGTTTAGCTCGATAGCCGGCTTGTAGCTCATTAATGTCAATTATTTTAGGTTGAACATCCCTTCATCCCTGCTGAACATGTGTTGAAATCAATCACTTTCTTTTATATTAATGTATAGTTGGACATATCATATTATGAAAATTACGGGCTGCTGTTAAGTTTGACTTAACTGTCAAATGTTGGCTGAGCTTCTGCACTGAGTGACGTGTGTATTCAGCGTGTGTGCGCCTGTGTGTGTGTGTGTGTGTGTGTGTGTGTGTGTGTGTGTGTGCGCCTGTGTGTGTTTGTGCTCTCGTACTTGCCGTGGCAAGCAGGTGGTGTTTTTCTCTCACTCCAGGAGGCTCCTCAAACAAAGAGCTTTTAGCATCAACTTATCAATCTCTGCTGCGACACCACTACCAGCTGGGTGGAGGGCAGGTTGCGAGGTGGGGAGGGTACAGTATAACACACACACACACACACACACACACACACACACACACACACACACACACACGTATGCGTACACACAATGTAAGCGTTGCCCGGAGAGCGCTGTGGGAGGGGACGCACGTACCTGTTAGATAGAGCGAAGAGGAAGAGCGGAAAGAAACAGTGATGGTGGACGGGGGTGTGTGTGTGTGTGTGTGTGTGTGTGTGTGTGTGTGTGTGTGTGTGGGGGGGGGGGGTTCACTCTACGGCCTTGATGTAACCTGGCTTGCCATAACTTTTAATGCAACACAACCGGCTTTATTTACTGAGGATGAGTGAGAAATATGAGCCGTAGTCAACATCCAACGAGTTACGACCACAACATGTACAGAGGATCTCTACCGACGCCGTCGAGAGGAGCAGAGAGAGGAAGGACGGCTCGAGGAGGAAGAAGAAGAAGCCCCGGTGATGAAGAATAAAGAGGGTTTTCTCAGAGGGTGGAGTAATTAGTAAATGAGTGAAAGAAGTAGACCCATCAACAGCGTTAGAACCTGGGTCAGAATGCTGATAACATATCTTTTTTCTTTTGTTTTAATGCTCTCTGGTGACAGATGGGGGGGGGGGAGAGCCTGCAACACAATATTGCCGCTACACTTTCCACTCACTGACAATTGACCGTACACCATTGTTTCCAGGCAACTATATCTCCAACACAGCAACTGCTACCTAAAACCCACTGGTGACACAAATAAATCCCTTTGCTTGTATCTATCCTGTTAGATGGAAGTAATAAATAGATCATTTCCACACATGCTGCACTTGACTTCAAGTTGCAGTCAACTGTGCCACCTGCAGCTGGAGTACAGCGCACACCGGAACAGGGTTTTCTCATCAGTGGGTGTGTTGGGGGCTGATAATAATCACAGCCAATCACATGGGCTCCCCTCATTTCCCTTTTAAAGAGAGAGAGAGAGAGAGAGAGCTCTCTCACTGTAACATGCTCTCACTTTGGTAATGGAGAGGGAGCCGTCCGAAAAGGAACCCCTACGGAGACGGGACTCGTCTGGGGACCTGCAGAGTTGATGAGTTCCCAAATGCCAGAATATTCTGCCCAAAGGCATATGATGTCACTGTTCACTCTATTTTCTGTGCATATGGGAACATAATTATATTTGGAACCAAAATGATCCCAATAATAACTTTTTTTTTTTAAGATTTGGTTGCGCTAACTAACACGCGACAACAATGCCTCTTTTAGTTTTTACAGTTAACGTTTGCATTCATAGAAATTCCGGTCAGGAACCTGTTTACCATCTAACCCTGACATAGCAAAGTGTCCTGGTCCCCCCCCCCCCCTCCCTTGACATGTCACTAACGGATTCTACACACAGTCAGGATGCTGTTCTACAACATGCTGGTTCGTGGCAGCAACAGGTCCACCTCTATACCGCCATTAAAAGAAGTGATATTCAGCAGACGCTTTCGTGACACAGGAAGGCACATGAAGCCGTTGCTGCAGAGCCACTGGCTCCGGCGGTGAGCTATTCCACTTTTACAACATGCTTCATGTTGCTAGTGAAACTTAAAAATGGAACTATATTCTGTCTTCCTGGAATCACAGCTGTAAACGTTTACCATTCATTGCAGTTTTTGCATCCAGATGTGGGCTCTGGTCTAAAAATTGTATTATAAAAGGCAAAGAAAGCATGAATTAAAAGGGTGTTTCCGGAGAGGACTATGTAAGTCCACGCATTTTAGTGACCAAAAATAGCTCACTGCCTCAGACCAGGTCAACAGAACTCCGAGCAATCTTCACACCAAGAGGCAGTTTGCTGCTGGACACTCCCTGACTGGACTCTCAACGTGCTCAATGGCAAGTCACCAAAACACAGAAAAGATGCACGAAAAGGAAATGGAGCCCATCCGCACATAAGACATGAACACCGTGCCAACCCACTAGTAGGGGAAAAAAAACGATTGAAACCCACCAATGTCTGTCATGGGGTAGTTTAAGTCCATCAATGGGGAGTGAGGTACAGTTGTAAATCCTGCCAGTGACAGGAGGCGTAGATATTGAGGCCCCAACCAGTGACTGATGGCGCGAGTCGCAGTCAAATCCATCTACATCAAAGCTGCGGGCCTTCGTCTTCCTCCCTCTTTGGCTCTCTAAAGAGGCTCAGGAGTCACAGCTATCACTCTCTTCCTGGATCTACCCCCCCTCAAGACCGACGCCCCCCCCCCCCCCACCACCGTCTTGATTCGCCCTTTCATTATCTCCACGACGAGAGGGGAGAGAAATGGGTGGAGAGTCGAAGAAAAAAGGAAGAGGAGAGTGGAGAGGTCTGAAGAGGTTTTCAAATCCAGTGAAGCCTGTCATATTACAAAAACATGTCGCTTTAAACTAAATGTGAAATATCAGTAATTGAAGCCATAAATCCACTGTTGTGTTTCCCCTCACCTCCTCCCTTTCTCTCTCTCTCTCCCTCTTTACCCATCCCTCCCTTGCTCTCTTTATTTTTGTAAGGGTGCTTTTGATGAGCGGTAAATTGGAAATTATTTTGTGTTGTACTGCCGCTCTGAAACGTCTTCCCATTACCATGCGTCAGTCAGCACTGACAGTGAAATTACTCGACTGTCAATCTGGCTATCAAAAGAGGTGGGTGGGGGGGTTGTTCATGGAGGTGAGTGGTGGAGAAGGAAGAGGGGTGTGTGTGTGTGTGTCTGTGGGGGGGTTATACTAGGAGTTAGAGATTGATCAATAAAGAGAGGATGATAGAGGAGGAGAGGGGGGGGGGGGCAGAACCAGAAGAAGGCAGAGTGGGGAGGATGTTTCGTCCGTCATTATACTTCTGTTGTGATTGAATAAATCAAAGCTGTTGCGGAATTTAGCTGTCACTATTACCCTCCTCCTGAGTGTCCTTATAACTGTGTACATGTGTGTGTGTGTGTGTGTGTGTGTGTGTGTGTGTGTGTGTGTGTCTCATTACTGGTACAGGCTCCAGCTCGCGAGGGCAGCAGCAAATTAACCATAATTGCAGATAAGAGACAATCGGAGGAAGAAATGTATAGAATCAAGTAAATGGAATAATTCCTTTGTATGGCAATAATTTACGGTCTGACCAGGGCTCCCGAAACCTCTCAGAATCCCTCCCGCTGCGGCATTAGAATGTGTGTGTGTGTGTGTGTCCCAGAGGGCACAGCTGTGTGTTGTTGTTAGGTGTGTGCGACTACAATTCCAGTGATATAGCTGGCGACCATTATAAAGCAAATATCCCACTAATATAGCCCAAAAGGTGTTACGCCCTTTTGATTCTGTGGTAAAATAATCTCCATTTATTACAGTTACTCAGGACAAATTACCTTGTAAGAATCAATTAACATTCTAACGATTGATTAGCTATTTTGCTTTCAATTAAAAAGGAGGGCAAATTTGCAATTGGCCTCACCTGCTTCCCTGCATGTTATACAATAGTTCTGGAATGTTCCACTATTATTACTGCTGCAGTGTGTGTGTGTGTGTGTGTGTGCGTTGCTGTGATGTGTGTCTGTAATGACTGGTGTGTTGAGAGCTTCTGCAGTATATAGGGAGGGAGAGAGAGAGAGAGAGAGAGAGAGAGAGAGGGGGGGGGGGAGTGAGAACTCCTTTATTGCTCAATGCTAAATTAATTGCACCAATTATTCACGGGGAGAGTTGTCTAGTGGCGGCCTTCGGGGGGCGAGGCCCTGACCGCTCTCCCTCATTTTTAATTGGCTGTCCTGTTGAATAATTGATTGGAGCAAATGTGAAATGGATGGGAAGGTCCGAGTGTCTTTCATCACAACGGGCCGGCCGCTCTGACAGCCGGCCACAAACAAACTCTGCTGCTGTACGCAATAAACAAACAAGTTGAATTCAGCTGGGCCGCCGCGGCGGGGTTAGAATAGCAGATATGACTCCTGCATGGGACGCTCCTCTCTGGAAAAACCCAACAAGACGCACAGCACCGGTATCAGGGGGGGGGGGGGCACTGGTGGGGCCGGACTCAAGATAGGAGGGTGTGTGTAGGGGGGCAGAACAGATATTTGTATCGTTGTGTAAAGGGTTCAGGTAAAGCACCTACTCAACGTCATTACAGGTACAATATTAAGCATTTTAAACCCAGCAGAACCACCTTAACTGTGAGTTCTAAGACGTTAAGAAACAGGAGGGTTTATGGGAAATGTAGTCCTGACACACACCAGCAACTAAAAGGACCCGTCAACTACCAATCTTTACAGAAGCTGTATCACAGCAATACTTCAGTGTTGTATATCATTAACTGACACTGAGGTGCCACCTTAAATACACCCTTTCATGTCATTTCTTTACTTGAACTGACGCTCACATTGCCCAATAAGAGCATCATAAAATAGTACAACAGCATTGTGATTACACTACAATCAATCTTCATGTTCTTCTGTAAAAACACCTGATGTTACGGGCTGCTATGTTGTGCTCTAAATAAATTTAAAAAAAAAAAAGAAAGTGAGCAAAATTGTTTCAACCGAAAGTGATTCTGGAACAGAAGTAAAATCATAAAATGCATAAATGTTTAATATATAAATCTGTCCATCATTCTATCCACCCCTGATTGTCTCTTGCGTAAACACATTACACACAAATTCTTACATGTGCCTCATCCACCGCCGCGCACACACACACACACACACACACACACACACACACACACACACACACCTACACAAACATGCGCACACGAACCACCCCCCCCGGTAATCAAAGGCTATTAACTCCCGGTGCTTTCGCAACAAAACAGATGTAAGATTCATGAGTCCCTGCCCGTGACTGTTGTCTTTGCCACCGGCTAGTAAAGAAACAATTAGTGCAGAGCTGGCCTCACTGTCCGCCACAATCAATAGTCCCTGATGGTCTTCTAAGCCTATTGACCGAGGCCCGTTCCTCCCCGACCCCCTCATCTGCAGCGGCCGACAGCCGCTTCGGTCCACCTATCCGGACCTTGGGAGAGGGTTACCGGGTTAAACAAGGCGAGATCCATGCAAACAGGCACGTCTTAAATGCTGTCTGCCACAGTCTGCATCTGTATGCAAGGTGTGCCACGGACGGCGCGCAATAGGTTACCAGCTATCTTTAGCTTGATGCGAAAACGTCAAACTTGAGGGTGCGCGTGATATAAAAGGAGCAACAGCAAAAAGCCTCGATAGCGTCGCCTAATCAAAGAATGTTTGCATCGTAATTACTGCCAGAACGAGGTTGCGTTAAAGGTAGCAGAGGGCTGACTGAGAAAAGGACCGAGACGCTACACTCTCAGCACAGAGACGCACTGTATGATTCTCAGCAGCTGTTCAGTTTGGGACAATAACACAAAGTCTAGCTGTTGTTCAAAATGCAAACTTTACGTTGAACTTCGGGAATAATTATACAAATTTAGCATACTCCAAAAAAAAAAAAGCGATACAATTACTGTGTATTGCCGTTTCTCCAAATAGACCAACTGCAGGGTTGCGCAGACAGCGCGCAGCAGGTCCATGCACACCTGTGTTTTTGAAGACGGCGTGCGTATGCGTGCGGCTTATGCCAGTCGACTTACACACACACACCATCTTGTACCAATCGTCTCACTTAACAGCAGCCTTGGTGGCACCGAGGCAATCTGCTGATGTTACAGTAATTGTCTGAGCTTGTGGTTGTGTCCTGACAAAAACCCTCCTCCCCTCCTCGCGTGTAAGAAACATCTGGACCGGTCCAACTCGCTGCTCCCCGGCCTGCTGTGACGAGCTTCTCCTCCACGCTGCCTGTTAAGGAGGAGGAGGAGGAGGAGGAGGAGGAGGAGGAGGAGGAGGAGGGCGACGGAGATGGATGGCAGGTAAAAGGTTGAGGCAGAGGAAGCGGAGCACCTGTAAGGATGAAGGGGTGGGCAGCGGGGGAACAGGTGTCACTCCCACTGACGGGCTGCCACTGTGGCTCCCCCCCCCTGACCCCCCCCACCTGCCCCACCTGCACACCCACGCAGGGTAGCGGGGATAGCGGTGGTTAGGAGAGCACCCATCCCTCACCTGTTCCGAGCCCCACGCCTACCTTCCTCCTCTTCCTCAGATGGCACCCGAGCCTCAGCTCAATCTGGCTGCTGGGGCCACAGACTGACATACAAACACGCACACATGTGCTCATTAGCACACGCAAATATCTGTACATATTCATAAGTGTGCCGCCATGGGAATGCTTGCAAACTAACACGCGCACAAACATCTTTGCTCTGCTTAAGTACACATTTTCTCGACACTGTGCTTTTCTTCATACTGTGCTCTTATCAGATCAAGCTGCACAACTAATACAGCTGAATTCAGGAACTATACATGTTCCTTTTATCATTTTTAGGTGGATGTCAATCTAGAATGTCTTCCGTGTTTGTGGACCACAAACTCAGACTGGGTGGGATAATCCACTGGACTACATTAGAGCACAAAGCTGAGGTGGTTTCTGTGATTACAAGGATGAAGTTTTCAGACCGTCAACATACATCTTTTATCTTTAGTTTTGGTTTGATTCACTAATTATTTAGTCTATTCCTGTCAGAGTCCAAGGCGGCATTCTGAAAAGTTCCAGAGGTAAAATGTATAAATGTATAATAATACCAAACAGAGAAAAGAAGCAAATCTTAGCCTCGTCTTTCCTCGCTTGATAGTCAACCAACACTCATACGATTTAACAGATTC
>NW_027176694.1:1838135-1868780 GCF_023349555.1 Cebidichthys violaceus
CACCGGGTGGGTTGTTGTACGTGTAAAACTCTGAGGCAGCAAGAGGTGATAAACCCTTAAAAGTAGCGGTCTGAGAATCCACCGACAGAGGGAAAAAAAGAAAAGAAGAAGGGAAAATAGGGAAAAACAGCGTCGGTAGCAGTGGGAGAACTTTGTCCTGTGAAGACAGAAGATGTATGGCTCAGGGGAGATAGTAGCAACAGTAAATGATTACCTTTTTACAAACTGGGCCTTTGTAATAAAATGCGTAGGGGGGAGTATTATCAATTCAGCCGCCCGGTGAAGATAGCATTTCTGAAGCCACGGCGAGGCTGATCCCTATCTAGAGAGGAGCCCGAATCTGTATTCCTCACTACGAGTCCAGGAGGGAGAGGGGTCTGAGACCTGTATCGTGTGTGTGTGTGTGTGTGCGCGTTTCACTAAGAGAGACATCCGTTAAGGCCTCTTATGCCTGCAGGCCCAGCCGTGACAGAACCAAGATCTATTTTCTTACTCCCACAAACGGAAAGACATGCAAGAGTGTGTGTTTGTTTGTTTGTGTTTGTGTGTTTGTGTGTGTGTGTGTATTCGCAGCAACAACCCACATACGCACGCAATCTCTTTTACGTGCAAACATACACACTTAGTCCTTGGGGGCAAAGAACTATAAGATTGGAGATGTAGTCCTGTGTGAAACTGCGAGTGTGTGTGCGTATGCGTCGTCGCCACAGTACGTACGGTGTGTGTGTGTGTGTGTGTGTGTGTGTGTGTGTGTGTGTGTGTGTGTGTGTGTGTGTGTGTGTGTGTGTGTGTGTGTGCCAAACTGAGATGCTCTGCTAGATGTCTGATTCTGGAGGAAGACACTGACAGATGACACACACACACACACACACACACACACACACACACACACACTCAAACAACACTTGTCTGATAGCAGTCAAACAGGAGTAGAAGACAGACAGACAGATAGAGAGATGGATAGCGTGACAGAGCCCAGAGTCACATCACTCACCCACAACACACACACACACACACACACACACACACACACACACACACACACACACACACACACACACACACACACACACACACACACAGTAAGACATCATAACGCACGCAAACACACAGCACCAGAAGAAAGAGGCAGAAAGCGAGCTGATGTACTGAGAGAGAAGCACGGGGTTCGGTTATAAAGAGATAGCAGTGTAGCCCAGGGCGTTAAAGAGAGCTGTTGAATCGTGGGATATTTATATGAAGCGAGGTGACCGATGATGTGACACTCACACTGTGTGTGTGTGTGTGTGTGTGTGTGTGTGTGTGTGTGTACACTCTACAACGTCACACACTGCAAACCCCTCGATCTTTACCAACCGGTAACAGTTAAACTGTTCAGACTTGATTAATAAAAGTACACAATTTATTTAATTTAAAATAAATATTTGGTAGAAAAATAAATATTAATGAAAATTGTGAGACGACACATTTATAGCAGAAAGCCTGCTTCGTAAACACGGGGCATGGAGGTTTTAAACACTCCGTATCTCATAGTATCTCTGCTGTTTCTGCTTGTCCCCAGGCATTGTGGGAGCGCAACACTAGCGCAAACAGCTAGCATGCACCTTTAAAAACCATCTGCATGGTTGGACATAACAATTGAGACGACCCTTAAAAAGTGAACAGGTTTAATAACGTGTTAAATGTAAGCTGTATTTAAATATGAGACGTATTTCACGACTGACATGAAGTCTTAAAACGTCTTTTTGTTGAACATCTATCTCTGAAAGTACAGGAGCTGAAGGCTGCTATCCGAAGAGACTTACAACGAGTTCTATAAAGTAAAACAGACCGGTCCACCAGCTGACCAGGCAACCCACGCAGGACCAGAACTCTGATCGCTACCGTTACAAAGAGTAAAGTGGCCAGTTCAGATCCTCATCTCGACAAATACACAGCTCACAACTCCGCTATGGAAACACAAAAGTCCCCCCCTCCCCCCCTCTCTCTCTCTCCTCCTTATTCTCTTTTTTTTTTCACAGGTGTCAGAAGAGATTTCATGGCCTGTGCGTATGTGTGAATTTGCCACACCCCTTTTGAGTGCTAATTTACCCTTTTAGGTTTAATCTCCCAGTGAGTGGCTTTCCTCGCCCTTTAATTAGGCTATGGGGAGTCGACACCAACACTAAACACACACTTAGACTTCGAGACACGCACACAGACTATTTCTTGCTACCATATACATACACACACACACACACACACACACACACACACACACACACACACTCTCTCTCTCAAAAGCTGCAGTCCCAGACTTGAGACACGCTTTGCTAAGACAGTCCTCATCAGCCCTCTGTGGGCCTCTTTCACACTCTGGCTCCCCTCAACTGCACCAGTCACCAAGACAGGACAGAGACTTAAATAATAAAAAAAAAAGGAGGGAAAAGAAGAAAAGAAGAAGAAGAAGAAAAAAAAAAAGTGAGATATTCTGCACTTGTGAGAGCTACTGAAAGAGGTGCTGCTGGTGAAGGCGTTCATCTCTGAACCCTTTTTCCATTTCAAATCTATTTGTCAAGTTAAAGCTGCATTAAGCCACATCACATTTTGGCAGCAGGAGATAGATGTTTGATTTTTTTTTTTTTTTTTAAGTTTAAAGACTCCGCTGCTAATACATTTTCTAACAAGATTTTGGAGGTATGTGCACTCATTGAACCCAAATAATGTGGTGAAAACCGATCGGCCCCAGGCTTTGAATTCCACTTATTAGTTTCAGCACTAACTTTGTGATTCAGAGTATTTTTCACATAACACTGTTGGCCTCAAGGTGGTCCATAAAAGCCTTTTTTTTTGTATCTTTTGATGAACATTGTAGTAGCGCTAATAAGTACGCCAGAAGAGCTTTCACGGTAAAGTACTGTTGGCCGACAGAAACGTCTGAGCTTTATCAATCTGACAGAAGAAAAAACGGGCAGATCTCTGCTCTCCGGATCGTCACCCTAATTATCTTCCTTCTTCTCCATCTACAAGTACACCACCACCTGCACCAGAGCTTAACTTAACACTGAAACTCCCTCTTTTTCTTCTTGTTCTCCAAACACATTTACCCAAACAAAACTGGGCACTAAAGAGGGAAACACAATAACAGCAGTGGTGATAGTGGCTTGTTATGTTGGAAATAAGAGGGCACTTAATTGGGGTCTGATAGTCTAACAGGCAGCCCCTCTGATTACCAACTCTGCACATTGGCTTAAATTAGCCCGCTGATGAGCAGCCAGGGGATTCAATTATGCTGGGGGGAAAAAAATAAGGGGCCCTAATAGGACACTGTATCAGAAAACATGGGATTGGGCTGGGCTAAAGTGTTGGTAATTGGTTGTTTAGTTGGGAAAGTTGAGCCTTTCGGTAATTAGAGATGCAGAGACGTTTGGAGAGCCACCAAACAGAAGACACACACGGAGGCGAAGGAGGAAGACGAGGGTCCTTGGCACAGCAAAAAAAAAAGGGCAAAGGTCGTGGTGGAGATCTCAGAAGTGCACTTCAGCCAATGAGGGTGTGGATCAGGGAAAACATGTTGGTACTAGGAGCTGTGTTGACTCAGTAAAGGTCAAGATGGGGCAAGCCGGGCCGAAAGTGGGAATCAGCAGTCTGGCTCCGTCTCCTTAACAACTTCTTCTTTTCTTATCTTTCTTTTTCATTTTTTTAACTCAACTTTCACATCAATACCATCTTTCTCTCTCTCTCTGTCTCGTCTTAGACAGGTTAGCTGTTAGCCGTAGCGAGATATTGGACAGTGTCTGAATTGAGGGAGAAGGAGGATTGAATTATGGATGAGTCTTTATAGCAGCCGGCGGCCTGTCTGGTCCCATACTCACTGTCCCACACAGGAGGAGCAGCCCTGCCCAAGAGCATCCCCACCACACGTCACTCACTCGGGGGGTGTGTGTGTGTGTGTGTGTGTGTGTGAGTGTGTGTGTGTGTGTGTGTGTGTGTGTGTGTGTATCTGAGTACCGTATGCACACACGAAAGCCCGCCGCAGTGCTCCGACAGACGTTCTTGCAAACATACAGCAAATGTTTTCCCCTTTCATCTTTTGATTAAAAAGAAAGACGTTAGGCATTTGAAGTGTGCGCTGACACATCACGAACAAATCCTTTAGGATGTCGGCAGAGTGGTAGTTTATTTAAATGATAGCCAAGATTCACTCTGGGGAATCGGTGTAGCGCATCCAAACAAAAACTGGCTTCCTAGGAGAAGCAGATTCCGTGTTTGAGCTGGAGTCTCAAAAGAAGACGTTTGCTCACTAACTACATAAACCGGTTCGGGAAATTACGACTTTGTAGCTAAATTCCGTCTATATGTGTGGTTACAGAGCTATTTACTGTTGTCCTTCTCGCACCCTTGATCATCCAACTTTCTATCTTCCAAATAACAGAATGCAGCATTAGACCAAAAACATACTCAAGACTCAAGCAATTTGATCACTTTCCCCCCGCTGTCACAACTGCAACTGTCCGGCTGTGCCCTACATAGACCATCTGCAACTTTTGAGAATAGTGCAACATAAGCAAGCAGAAGGCAGCATATATCAAGAGTCATCAATCTGCCTCAAAGTTTGTGACAGTGACTTGAGGCGGAGGTTGACCCAGTCCGTCAGCGGCGCCACACTTCCAGTCATCATTTACCGTGTGGGTGAAATCTCTCTGCGATGGCCTGAAGGTGACGGGAACACAATGCAAGCATCACTTCATTGATTCGGAGCGGCCAGGAACCTCCTGCCCCTCCGTCTCCGCACTGATTTGGATGCGACCCGTCAGTCAAGGCTCTGAACGGACGCTAAACGGCTCTCGGGTCGGTGCCAGGAGGAAAGGAACGGAAGCCGAGGATGAAACAAAAAGGCCGCTTGTTGTTGCTGATGGGTGATAAATGCAGCCAGTTGGAGTAGTTTTCACGCTCATTGGAGCAGGTCATTATGCAGGGATTGCTGCTTGCTCGGCCCTAACCGGCGCCGTGTTGGTTTACCGAGACGCCTGCAACCGACGCTGTGCATTTTCTCCTACCCCCCCCTTCAAACACACACACACACACACACACACACACACACACACACACACACACACACACACACACACACACACACACACACACACACACACACACACACACACCCCTTGTTGCAGGTCTCCTGAGACACACTGGCACTGAGCAGCTGCTTCTCAACCGTAATATCTAAACCGAGACTACATGCGGAGGAGAGTGTGTGGATGGAAAAAGGCAGAAGAGGGACACAAGAGTTGGGAGTTCAAACCGATCCACTTCAGTCCTCCAACGTGAGCCACTCAGGACCAGATGAAGCCGAAAGGTGTCCCTCCATGAGGGAGTTCTCCAATCAACACCCCCGACACCGGCTCCAGCTAATCTACAAGTTTCTACATGCAGGCTCGCGGAGGTCGCTTTGTGCGGTCGGAATAACAAACACAGGCTTTGGGTCTGCGTTTGTTATTCTGCTGTCCATCAGTAGAGAGCGTCAGCTGAAGTTTCAGGCCATATTTAGAAAAGCTGAGCTCAATTGAGTTATAGTTTCTCTTTTCTTTGCAGGTAAAAGTATTTTAAAAATCGTCTCGGCTTCCTGTTAAGCCAACAAATGCCTCACTGTTGACTTTGTGAGACAGAACTCAAAAGAACTAAATCTACGGCGTGACAGCGTCGGCACAATGAGCCGCCCCGTTAATCTGACTTCACATCGCACGGAACAGAATGCCTTTTGGTTGTTTTTTCATGAATGCCTATCATGTGAAAGCAACATAAGGACGGGGACACGACGACGCAGGTTCATCACTAACGCTGACGACTTGATGTCCTATAGGTGGGCGCTTTTTTTTTTCTTTTCTTTTTTTTTTTTCAACGAACCGCGATGCATTGTTTCACATATTTCTCCGACACAGAATCGTGTCACATATAACACATTGTTATTAGAAACAGATGTTGATTTTATCGTCGGCGTCTCCGGCTTCTTTCACAACGTCGACACGGTGTCACATGCGCCGGGGATACCAGGACACATTTGCATGACATACACACCTGTCCCCCACAATCCCACACGCCGCTGTAACACAATACGCAACTAAAACTCAGGAGAGTAATGTTTCATTACATGACGAACAGAAGGTGAGAGCGAGGGAGGGGAGCTGGGGGAGGCACACAGATGCATAACTTAAGTAAAAGCCATCCAAACCCATATTTGTTTACAGATTTGTTTAATAAGGACAAAATATATGCAAACAAATGAATTTGCCTGTGGTTGTAACTGTGTATTAAGATCATCACTTACAAGGCCAGGTCTCCTCTAGCCCTCTACAGTAGCCATCCATCATGCATTATTAAGGAAAATAGAATCTGCATAAAGCAGCAACAATGCCTAGAAGAAGTTTATTTATTTTTTTATTTATTTTTTTATCTTTTTAGGCGCTAAGCAGCAGATCCGAGTACTCGGTCGCTGTGAGCTAATTACAAAGCATTTGATCGCTATGCCTGCGAGATGTGCAATTACAACCTTGGTTGAAAATATAATAAGGGAGATATTTCACAATTTAAAACAGTGGGATGATGATGCCCCGACAAAGCTAATGGTATCTCACCTGCGTGTGCGTCACATAGTTTTTTGGGACAGGAGGCCCGTTTAACAAAGCCATCGCCCCGCAAACCACAGCCGGCGTCGCTGGAGGGAGGCAGCGGAGGAAGGAGGAGGAGGAGGAGGCGTGCCATTTCCCAAAAGCTGCTCCAGTCAAAGCCTACTTGCAGCATTTTAACCGGAAAGAAAGTTCTAGCAGACGGGTGATTTAGCAAAGTCACAGCGCTCCGAGGGACCTGTGGCTCCGGTTCTGCTGCAGCGCTATCTATGCCGAGATCACACAGGCAGCGCCACCTCTCTCTGGCTTATCTCTCCGCAGATCGCACGGGGAAGACAATTGTCATTACCATTTTATTAAAATGTGTCCTATCAGCAACATTTTCCCCTCGCATATCTAACCTCCTTTTTTTTTTTTTTTCTTCTCTCCCCCCTCTAATTCTAATCATCATTCCCCTCCATCACTTGCTGGGTCTAATTCCCTCTCTTCTTTCGTTTGCAAAGGACCTCTGCTTTCATCCTTGAGAAGGGCTTTAATTTGAAGTGCGACGCTGAATAAAGAAGGGAAGAGAGAGAGAGAGAGAGAGAGAGAGAGAGAGAGAGAGAGAGAGAGAGAGAGAGAGAGAGAGAGAGAGAGAGAGTGATATGGAAAGACAGAGCAGCGGTGGAGACGTTCGGGTGTCAATCAATCCGGCGCGAGGGCCTGCAAGGGCTTGTGACTAGGGTGCGTTTGATCTGTGTCTTTCAAAGGGGGAACAGCGGGAAGGGCCATCACAGATGATTTGCCTCTCGCTGCTGGCCCTGGTGCCACTCTGACAGAGAGCAATCACAAGCAGGTTAATTCAACATCTACCTTCTTAATCTTTTTTTCCCCTGTCTCTTTCTTTTGGTCCCGTTCTGTCTACTTAGATGAAACACTGCTCTTTCCCGCCGCCACCCCCACCTCTCTTTTTCCCTCTTTTGATGGAGGGAGAGATCAGGTGTGCACTTTCAATGCCTTTTTTTTCAAACCCCCTTATGCTTTGATTGCTTTGGTCTTAACCAGGTAAAGCGCGGGTTGATTTTCTGCAGACCAGCAATAGTTTATTTACGCGTCGCTCCCACGAAGCCACGTTTTGTCGTTGCAGTGCATCAATGAAAGCGAAGCAGGATCAGTAATAATCATTTTCTTCGAGGGTAAAGAGACACCACCGGCTGCATTTTTGGATCGTTCCTTTCGCCGTCAGTCTTTGGGTTCATATCTGTGGTTGTTTGGCGTGACCGGAATATGAATCAGAGCGCCGTGATGACATCTTGAAAACATTTGCTGCTTAACTTGACTGAAAGAGGAGGATGTGTTTCCTCAAGACGAACGAAAGGTGATGTTCCAGACAAGATCTGACCTGAAACCGTACAGTACAGTGTTTGCTGTAGCTGGGTGGACTCCCAGTAAGACCATGAGCACCTTTAAGGTGAAGCCACAGCAGAGAAATCTCCTTCTTTGGTATAACTGTTGTCTTCTCAAATGACCACACAAAGGAACAAAATGAATCTTCCTTACCAAAGGTCAGCCGTGCATAAGGACAAACAGAGGTGAGGGAGATTGTGGAGTGAAAGGGTGAGAAGAAGTGTAAAGGTGTGCTTTGGTTAAAGGTGAGAGGGTATGGAGATTATGGAAGGAGGGAGGCGTTTTAAGAGCAGGTGAAGGTAAAAAGGTTGTGATCCGAGGCTAGGACGCGGAAGTAAAGGAAGTTCAGAGATAGAGAGTTGGTCATCAAATTGGAGGAACAGAAATTACGCCAAGAATAAGCCTGTTTGAGAAATTAAAAAAAATAAACTTTTCAGAGTCAGCACAAAGACACAACTCCGGCTCCACTCAGTTTCAACAGGAAATAAACACGCAGTACTTCCAGTAATGTCCCCGCATGGCCTCTATCCCCGCGGTGCTCCCCTCCAACTCCACTGCTTTTATGTAAGGTCAAAGGGATAACAGGATAAAGGCTGTCCTCTCTGCTCCTCTGAAGGACAAGCACTCGGCCGATTGGATTTGGTGGCCTTCAAGGACAAAGGAAGAGCGCGGGGATACAAAGGAACCAATAGTGGAGGAACACGATTTCATCTGTCTCTGTGGCCTGAGTGATTGGCAGGGACGACTAGACCGGCAATCTTTGAGTGCTGCCTCTTTGTGTCTGGGTGCCCTCCATCAGCATGGAATAGCAAGAGTCCATCCATTGGCGAAAAACACACTCAAGGGTCCTGGAAGACCTGACCTCAGCGGGACGGAGAGGCGTGGGCAGGGTTACAGGGTCAGCCCGGTGGTTTCATTCAGGGCAATGATATCACATGTTGATTTGTCTGTGGGTATATGTGTGTGTGTGTGTGTGTGTGTGTGTGTGTGTGTGTGTGTGTGTAGGCTTGTGTGCACATTACACATCGGAAGCATGCAGACGATTAGAGAGGCAAGTTAGAAAATGGAAAGTGGTAGAGTGGTTCAAATTCTTAGAATGGAGAAATAAACAGCTGCCGTTGAAGCTGCCCATCAGCATGGCACTTAAAGGCGCAGTCCAGTGTTTGGCGCCTTGCTCAAGGACACCTCTGCAGTGCCCAGACCTCTCCATCTACCAGTCCACACATTACGTACATGTGTATATATATATATATATATATATATATATACACACACAAATTGAACAATTAGTTACCTGCATGCAGGTAGGCGAGGTCTGGGTTCTCGATATCAGGGTGACTGGCCTTCAGGTGGTTGCGGAACTCCATGGGCGAGTTGGTGGCATGGTTACATTTGGGGCAGTTGTACATCTTCACGCCCTCGTGTTTGCCCGTGTGGAGAATGTGCTTCCGGATGTTCTCAGCACAGTTGGATCTAAGGGACACAAAACGAGAGATAAAAGGCCTCATTCCCTTTTTTTTTTTTTTTTTTAATAGATTAGAAGAAAAAGATTAAAAAGACGAGAGTCACGAGGGAGAAAACACAAGATAAACACTTGGCAACTTTCCCAAGGAAAGGTTTGCTGTGGTAACATTTTATTTTGTTGCGATGAAGACGCATACACACACACACACACACACACACACACACACACACACACACACACACACACACACACACACTTGAAAAAAAAAACTCCAACTGTGTTTTGGAGCTGAGGGAGCAGCAGTGTTTGGACAGACTCTCTAAGCATCCATTGCCTAAATACGCCTTCTGTGAAACAGGCCCCTCAACCGGCAAAAGACGAAAGAGCGCTCTGGCGAACAGCAAAACACAACTTGTTACACGGACAATATTTACATCATGCAAAAGTGTTTGACATTCTGCCATGCTCTTCAGGTCCAGTGTCTGATGGTGGTGGTGGAAGCAGTGGGTGACGCCTGCTGCGGGACCGTGGATCAAGAGGCCTACCGAGTGCACTAGAGGTATCTGTCATGCATTATGTATCTTTGGCAAAATGTATGAAAGGTATAGAAATAGTGGTGTCTGTGTGTGTGTGTGTGTGTGTGTGTGTGTGTGTGTGTGTGTGTGTGTGTGTGTGTGTGTGGGTCTTTGGGCTGGTCAGATAGGGCAGGCCAAGCAGTGAGCTACTGCAGGGTGTACGATGTAATGATGTCAGCTCTGAGAGTCACACACAACCCTCTGCTGATTAATGATGCTGCCTGACCTGCTCCTAGGCTCTATCTAAACCTGCCCACGAACACACACACACACACACACACACACACACACACACACACACACACACACACACACACACACACACACACACACACACAAACGTGTTGCTGACGCCCTGAATGGTCAAGACAAACACGCACATACATACATATATACATGAACAAACCTGACTGTAGTTTGCGCCAAAATAAAAAGAATCTCTGATATGACACAGGTGCAAATATACAGACGTGAACACCCCCCCCACACACACACACATACACACCATCTGCACAAGAGGGCAAACACATAATGCATCATGCAAGCAAGCATGTGCAGTGTAGAACACGGTTTCATACACACACACACACACACACACACATAAACACACAGCATCATGTGTTGATGGATGGGGCACTCGTGCTCAGTTTGGACCTGACATTCTCGGACAGTATAATACGCAATTACTCTCCCTTATCACCTTGGCCGGGACAATAAAGCCTCACAGTGCCATAGCTCACGCCAGCCAAGGAGAGAATTTGTTTTCACTTTTGCAGAGACACCTCTCTCCATCACGGGGCCACAGACCAGCCCAGCTCCACTGGGGCCTTAAAAAAAGAAGAAGAAAAGAACAAACAGAACGGGCCCTCACTGGGTTCTGTTCAGGCTGTATGAAATGCATAAGCACCGGCCACCGGTGAACAATGAGGGCTCGTCACTAAATTCACCCCACTACAGCCGGTTTGGGGCGCCGCGCTCTCTCGACCGAAAAGCAGTAATCCACAGCGATGTAGAACTGTCCAGAGACCGACCAGATGACTGGTTAATATCACGCCCTACGATTCACAATATACATCGGGTTCATGCTTTGTGTCAGAGAGGTCGTTCGCTGACTCACAGGATGTGATGCAACTGGATTTCTGGTTTGTTCAAAATTAAGCAGAAGAAGAAGCGGGCAGTTAGCAAAGCAATGATCGCCAAATGGAATCACCAGACGAGTAAAAGATGATGGCATAATACTGGCAACGGCTTTGATTCACAAGAATTTATAAAAAAGGAGCTGCTGATGATGAACCTTAACTTAGGGCCGAATATGAAAACCATAAGTTTTCTACATAAGATGTAGGTTAACATCAATATCAAGTGTAAAGTGTCGAAAGGAGTCAGATTTATGTTGCCTGAGGGTGCATATATATATATATATATATATATATATATATATATATATATATATATATATATATATATATATATATAGCTCTTAATATTTACGCATATTTTCAATCAGCAGATTGGCACACACTGTTGTGATTGCATCACTAGCTGAACCAAACAGGTTCACAGACAAATCACGGCCACCATCTATTGACTGTTCGTCTGCCTAATGGAAAAACAGGCCGACGAAGTAAGAACTTAAACTGTCACATGCTCATGAATTACCGCAAATCACGCTTCTAGAAAGAAAAGAAAGAAGAAAAAAAAGAAGCATTTTACGCTAAAAGTGAACTGATTTCTTATTCGAAAAGTGGGAGCATAAATAGGTAAAATTGGAAGCGGAGCTAAAAGGTTCTAGAGAGAGCGCGGGTGGATTCCTAGGGGGGCCATGCTATCTCTCAGATATGGTAATGCCGTAATTGTCATATTAAAACAACACAACGTGCATTTAGGAGTCAGCAGGTGTCACAGTTAGTGGAAGCCCACACCAGCCCTCCTACTATACACTGTATTAATTAGTCCAACACTGTTTCAACTTCCTCCCCCATCCACGCACTCACCATGGGAATCAGCCACACTGACGCTCAATGGATGCATCACCTCTTCTCTGCCGCTTTCTGTCTCTCTCGCTCTCTTATTTCAGCCATTTCCATATTCCTCCTCCCAACGAGTGTATGGTAATAGCAGGGAGGTGTAATTGAGAGGCGCTTCGTTAGAGGAGATTTAAATGTGTCTCTTTGTGTGTGTTAAAAGTTGGGAGGGAAGGGATTCTGGGGGGGGGGGGGGGGGGGGGGTGGGAGTGGGTGCATTTGGATCATTGGTGCTATTTGGATCTTCTTCTGCCAAGGAGGCCCCAGTTATCATCATTAATGTCTCCCCCCCCCTCTCCTCCCTCATCTCTGCCTTCACTTTACAAGGTCGAAAACCTCCCCGGCATTGACAGCGAGCGCGTCATCCTCAAAGCCGCCGCCGCCTCGGAATTGAAATGGTATTCTAACAGGTAGATTGAAACACATTCGATAAACAATAATAGCCCCAGACGAATGGCAGGAGTCAAAGGCTACATATCAATTAGACCGCTTAAGATGCCACCGTGGCTTTAATGAGAAAAAAGAAGCCTCCTCATTGTTAACAATACAAGTGATCGCTTAAACAGTGAAGTAAAGAAGTTTTCCGGTTTGCATAAATAGCTGGAGAATAGTCAAATTGACTATCATTAATTGACAGCCCAGGACTCCCAGTGCAATATCATTAGAATATTTTTACCACTATTCCCCAACTATAATTATCCCCCTCCATTATCCGTCTCTGTCTGAATAGGAGATGAGTGGCATTTGATAGATCATTCACTCCCCGCTCATTTACATGCATTTGAGGAGCGGCGTTGATGGAGATCCCATTGTGTGTGAGCGGGAGCCGGAGATGCCGTCCACACCGTGTAATATTTACGTTTTATTAGTGGAATTCAGACGTATACCTGTAAAACAGATATAAATATTCTCTCTGAGCACAGAGCTGTCGGTGACACGGCCGCTTCATTTGTCTCAGACCTAAATGTGTCTCGGCATCTGCGCCACAATTATTTCATAAGCTTGCGCCGAAAAGGTCAAAACGCGCTAACTCATCCCGGCGCTCCTCATCGCGGTCGGGCCACCGGGGTCTTTTAAGCATGTACTCAAAGTGTAGGAGCAGGGCGGAGGCGAGGGCCCCTCCCGGCTGTCTGAGGCCCCCACATTCAATTCCTCATCCTCACATTAGTAAGCCAGCGGGGCGTTTCCCCAACCTCTTCCTCCTCCTCCCATCTTGCTCCCCCCCCCCCCCCCCCCCCCCCCCTCCCCTCCACCCTCGCCTGCCCTCTGGACCTCTCAGGACCCCTGGGGCCACCAAAATGTTAATTGGGCTTCTAATTTACTGTTTCATTTGCCGCTATCTGTAATGATCATTAAGTATCAGTGAGGGAACAATGGGGTGGGGAGCGTTTGACTCGTACTATGTACCGTATCTGTGATACTGGGGTTACTCTGCTGTAGTGGTTTGATATGGGACCAAAATTTGCCCTCAGGGTAAAAAAAATAAAATCAGCCAATTTAAATAATTAGCATTTTTTTTTTTTCAACACTTGGAGCCTTTGACCCAGTAAGTTTAATGAGCCATTTGAAAAGGCATCAACAAATGTTTGCAAGATGGTGTCTTCTTCATCTTGGGTTCTGACATTTCTGTCATAGCACGAGTGGAATTCTGGGAAAATCAACAATTTCTTGCAGCAAATATAATGTAGACTATCGGCAGTTCCAATCTTAAAAGACGAAGAACCATGATAACGTGCTCACGATGACCATGCTGCTGGTATAGTGTTTACAGTGTTCAGTATCTTAGTTTAGCATGCTAGCATTTTCTACTAAGCACTACAAGCTAATTACAGCTAAGGTTGATGGGAATGTCATTAGCTTTACAGGTATTTGGTCATAAACCAAAAAACATTTGGACCAGAGGATGGCCCTCGATGAAAAGTCAGTGGATCACCAGCATCAGTGGGATTCATCCAATAATCGTGATTATTATTATTATTATTATTACAGATAATTTAGTGGTGGACTGACCGTCATTGCCACCCCTGGAGCCATGCCGCCAGCTACAAATATCAACAGGATATATATATTAATATACATGTTAAAAGACAAGATGCAGTTTTCCCATGCTACTAGATGACACTTGCAATTATTTAGGCACAAGAATCCTCAAAGCGTCTTATATGCATGTTAAATCAAACAAAGCCCGTCCACCGGTCGGCCCCTAATTGATACGGCGACGCGATGCTTTGTGATAACTTTAGGTACAAGGTGAGATCATCCTTTGATAATTGCAAAAATAATAGCCTGACTACAATTATTACGTCTCAGCATTTCATTTTTTTACTAAGTTGGACCGCGTACAAAAGACTTATGGTGTCGAGCGCTTCACTGCAAGCGGAGCAGGTGTAGCGAGCTGCCGAAATGACTTTGTCACAGAGGGGAAAAAAGGAATGAACAGTACATCTAAAACCAATGATGGGTTTGAGATCATTCCCTTTCACACTCTTCTGCCACAACCTGACGAGCAAGTGCAGGATGAGAGAGAGAGAGAGAGAGAGAGAGAGAGAGAGAGAGAGCGAGAGAGTGTCCAGGGGAGACGGAGGGAGGGAGAGAGAGAGAGATAGAGAGAGATGGAGATGTGCAACGCCAGCCAAAACTTTTTCAATTTCACCGACAATTTCCTGTGTAATTACTGATCTGGTATGATGGTGTTTTAATGACAGGGACCTGCCAGTGACAGTGACATTGTGTGTGTGTGTGTGTGTGTGTGTGTGTGTGTGTGTGTGTGTGTGTGTGAGAGAGAGTGTGTGTGTATGTGTGTGTGTGTGTGTGTGTGTGTGTGTGTATGTGTGTTGGGGAGGGGGGGATCTGGCTGGGCCTGTTGATGATGGGAGAGTGATGAGATGGAGCCGTGCTGTGGAGATTAGACCTGTCTGCCCTCCACCTCTCCCACACACACACACATATACACACACGCACGCATGCACACACACACACACACACACACACACACACACACACACACACACAAAGCCTCTCGCATTAACGCCACCCCTCACCCCTCCAAACTACCTTACAATGCCACCTGCTATCTCACCATCACACTCAGTCACTTACGTACACCGCACAGACCCTCCTACCCCTCCCACACCCATCAACCCCCCAATCATCAGTGCCACGGTTTGGCGGCCATCAGCGCCGCCAACCATGGGCGGGTCAATGAGCCGGTACCTGTAGTCGCACCAGGGGCAGCGGTAGGGTTTCTCCCCCGTGTGGACGCGCTTGTGCCGCGATAGGTGGGACTGCGTGGTGGAGGCGAAGTTGCAGATCTTACATTTGAAGGGTCTCTCTCCTGTGGGGCAGACAGACAGCGGTGATGAGACCGAGATGACGGAAACGTTTTCACAAACATAGACACATGAATCTAAAAAAAAAAAAAATGATACATTTTCTGAAATAAATGCAAGTGTGCTTATTCTGAACGCTGCAGGTGCAAACACATATGGAGACAAAACATGCAAATAACTGTTTTTAGTTTCCATGTGAAATGCTGTATCGGAGTTGCAATTTAAGTGTCAGGTAAAGTTGAAGCACTGAGAGGTATTATATCTGTCGAAGTGTAATTGCTGAACTCTTTTGACATGTCCGCTTAGTTTAAGCCCTGTAGGCAGTTACTTGTCCACTTGTGTGTAAACAGTGAAAGCAGTTGAACCAACAGTTAAAGAGGAAGAGACGAAAGCAGAAGAACTGCTATTTAAAGAGGGAAATCAAACGTCAGTTGAACCGTAAACGGGGGGGAAAGAAATTCAAATTACATTCGAGGCTGAAGTGGCAGATATGGCCGAGTTGAAGTGTGCGCACTGTCAATAGTTTAAGTGTCAGTCGGTTTGTAAGCAGTGACGGCAGTTGAAGTGCAAGTGAAAAGTAAGTAAAAATCAGTTTAATTGTAAAAATATTTTAAATATTCTTCCCAGAAAGTTTTCTGTCTGACAGCAGAATGTTTAAAACGTATGAATACATCCCCACGAAATATAATGAGTACGATTTTGATGGAACATTTCTATCATTGGATGATGGATGATTACTATATTTGACACATAGCCATTAATCTCACAGAAATAGAGACTTGATTCTAAATTATAAGGGCACGCTCACGGGGTTAAGGTATCAATTTAACTTAAAATCAGTGTGTTAGGACTGATGTCTGTGGGTGTAAGTTGGAAAATGGTCCAGTTTTGTGCTCTGTGGGAGAGAAGTATTTTTAATTCTTTTGTACTTCCACACCAGAGTAGAGAGGGTTGTATTTAACTCAACAGCGTCTGTGATGTCAGTGTTTAAAACCTGCAATAAAACCTCTAACTGCTGCAAACCTACAGAACACTGAAGAAGATTATTAACGGGGCGTTCCAGTGACTCTTGTAGTGTTTCGTGTTTGTTAAAATACAGCTTCAGTGATATTTGCAGGTAATAAACAACGGTGAAATATTGTCTTTAAAAAAAAACAACAACTTGGAACCACAAAGATATTTGCATTAGCAGTGGCGTTTAAAAATCTGTCAGACGGGAGAACACGGGCCGACCCCTTCATGTGCAGCTGCATGACGACAGATTCGTACGTTCGGCTAAATCGGTGAAATTGACACGTGTCAACACGGGAGAGGAGGACAGAAATCAACACAGGAGAGGAGGACAGAAATCAACACAGGAGAGGAGGACAGAAATCAACACAGGAGAGGAGGACAGAAATTGGCGGTTTTTCGGGTGGGAGGGATGGCAGAGAAACTGAGGAGCAAACAGAAATGAATTATAAAAACCTAAATGAATATTTATAACAGGATTCTTGATCCTTGGGCGCCTGCCAGACAACGGTTAAGAACAGTATTTGTTTCACTATCCCAATTTCCAAAAAAAGCACTCGTTATTGACAGCCTATCTGAAAAATGCAATTTCCCTAAGCGACAGAATGACATGGTGAAATGATAACTGAAATTAAAAATCTCAGATTCAGTCAGCCACACTGGTACACATGCCTATCACTGACAGCAGCATGTCACACTGATGTGCCTGCGTGCGTGCGTGTGTGTGTGTGTGTGTGTGTGTGTGTGTGTGTGTGTGTGTGTGTGTGTGTGTGTGTGTGTGTGTGTGAGTGAGAAAGACAGCGAACAGTTGCTAAAACTATGTGAAAAAAAATTGTCTGTGGCTGTTCACATCTTGAAGTGTCAATCACCGTCCTAGATTATGAAAGTCTGCACAGGTAGTGTGTGTGTGTGTGTGTGTGTGTATGTGTGTGTGTGTGTGTGTGTGTGTGTGTGTGCTTAAGGTAGTTGTGGACATGAGTGTGTTGTCGCTTACCTGTGTGTTGGCGTCTGTGTTTGGTGAGGGCGTGTCTTGTGCCTCCGGCAAAACCACACAGGTCACACAGATAGGACTTCTCTCCTGTAGGGACAGATTAAGATTAAGGGAGGGGGATAAAGACGGGTAGAGCATTAGCGTCTCCTGGGTCTGAGAGGGACAAAAGACCTGAAAACAAGACAGAATAAGGGAGAGGCAGCGGGAACCTGAGAGGAAATATGCACTTTTGTCTCATTTATACTATATTTATATTAATTCCTACACTCATTTAAATCCAGATCTCAGAATTCTTGAAACTGAATCTTAATTTTTTTAGCCAAAACAGAAAACATAAGCAGTCAGACTATCATACATGTTTTGGTTAAACCCAAGAGTACAGGAAGGTGAAAAGGGCAAACTGTCAAATTATCCCAAATATCCATTTTAAACATTCATCACAGTTAACAGACTTTGACTTTGATCGACTTCTGCCGATTCCTTGATGAAGTGGTGCGTGCAAAAAACAATTCTGTCCGTTAGTTAGTGCCAACATTTCACTCAATCTTGTTCCTTTTTTCTTTAAATAAAGTTTTTCTCTCTAAACCGGTGGCTTGTTCACATCCTGTCTGACCAGCTCACACTTTGATTGAGAGACATTTCCGTGCTCCAAGATCTCAAACATCGCTTCGGTGAGAATGTTGTGATACGCGAGAGAAATGAAAGCTGCAGATATAAAAAAATAAGACCCACGGTGTGATAAACCAAAACGACCTTTTAACAGCACCTGGAAAACAATACCATCCGACCAGGCTTCCCTGCCACAAACAGGCTATTTCTGACTGCTGGAATTGTAAAAGGACATCGAGCCTTTAATATTTCGGGACGATAATATGAATTGAGCTTAGTCAACTGAATTAAAGTAAAAGACAAAATGTTGATGTTTTTAATATGCATTCAGTTTGTTATGTTTTAACCTATTACGTATCGATGTGCATTTGGATCAAGCTTATTATGACACGCTGCAAATGCAAAATATGTCATCAATAAAGAAATAAATTGCTGCCGCCGATGGTTTCATGATTGTTTCATGATTTCACGAGAGCGTGTGAAGCTACACTACTCATGACGTTTGTCTTATTTCACTTGTTTTTCCCTCCGTCTGCCTCAACTAAATACGGCTCGGTATAATTAATCTGTCACTAATGCTTTTTAATTTCAAAGTCGCAACAACATTAATCAAAAACAAACACAATTAAACGGTGAAGTCACAAGCTCAAATATCGCGGGGAGGTAATAAGTGAAAGGTTAGTGAAGCAGAGTCATGAAACCCTCGAATCCTTTGGAGTGGGGAAAGTCCGGGCGGAGGAAGGAGCGAGCGATGCTTCCTTCGCTCAGAACCGCCGCTGAGGTTGCCATTGAGCAAGGCAGCGAAAACCCAAGTTAAAGAAAAGACAAAGACAAAGACGGGAGAGAACATTGCGTTGATGGAATCGGAGGGGAGAAATGTGTCATAAGGAGGAGAAAGTGAGAAAAGACGAGACAGACGGAGCAGATGAGCAGCGGGTCTAGTTGGCTAACAGATGAGCCGAGCAGAAGTCACAGATCACTAGTGTATATCCATCAGAGCTCTCACAGCTAACTAATTCCTCCAATCAGATGGATCCGTGTAAATATGTCAAACGGGGGACGGGAAATTGCCAGTGTGGTTTATTGACTGTGATAAAATCTGAAAAGCACCGCTGAACATAATTACATACTTGTCAGAGCCATAAAAATTAGCTTTATTATCAATGGGATGGTTTTGTACAACTTCATTTGGGGGCGATGCCTTCCAGATGGGGAGCGTGGAGAGCTTTTTTACACTCCTCCTCTCTTCCCCGCATCTGGCTCTGTCATTAACAGCATGATGGCGTCTCTCTCTCTCTCTCTCTCTCTCTCTCTCTCTCTCTCTCTGTCTCTCTCTCTCTCTCTCTCTCTCTCTCTCTCTTTTTTGTGATGAGGCTCACGCATACAAACGCGCCGATGGAATGGACGCACATACCGAGGGTTCCAGATATTCCCACGTGTGCGCACGCACACACACACACACGTCAAACTGCATGTGGTGTCCTAGTGACACATTTCCGCACATGCATGGAGGCACCGCGCGTTCTAACGAGCAGACGCGCGCCGCATGGGTGTACATCATGTGCAGCCGAGAATCCCCATCACTTAAATATTCATCCGAACGCTGATGTTGAACCGCGGCTCTCGCCACACACTGGTAACACATTTGGGTGACTCCTCCAGCTGGGCCTCGGCGGTGCTCTGCTCCTCTTCTGCACAGATAGCAGCTTTTCACCGAGTCTCCGCAGAGACAAAGCGGCCTCAAGTTTCCTTCAAAAGGCGCTCGACTGTGAGAGGAGTTTTAATGCGGGAGCCACTTAGAGGGGAGACAAAAACAGCCTTTAAAAAAAAAAAAAGGTGCATTCGTTAGCAAATTCATACAGGTTCGCTTTCCAACCCCGGTGCAAATGGCCTTTAAAGGAGCAACGTTTTCATATGAGCAAATGTCCATTCTGTTACTGTCTGTGGTCGCCTGAAACCCCCCTTTACAGTCTCTACATACATGATGTCTGATGGTCCAAACAAACGATGTGGGACCATTGCTCATAGTGAGACAACAGGTTCCAGGGCCTCTGTGTCTCTACTCTCTGGAATAGTTACTAAAGATCTGGTCAGACCTTTTCCTTCCAAGCAGAAAAAAAAACAGCACTGGTTCATCCTCCACTCCCCCCCCCACCCCACCCTCCTCCCTCCCTTCCATCTCTCATTACGCCCGACGCTACAAGACCCCACCACAGAAAAAAAAAAAAAAAAAAAAATCCATAGCCATCGATCCCTGCTACCAGCCGCGGTCGCCACAATTATTCTTGAGGAGGAAACGTTGGCGATAAATTACATGTGTGCTTTTCATCTGCTGCTCTGTGGCGGGGAGCCCTCTGAGGACCTGGGTGGGGACAGCGAGGTGGGGGAGTAGAAGAGTGACATGCTGCTGTCAACACACACCACCACCACCACCACCCTCAACACAACATTGACATCATTCATTCGTGATTCACCTGAACGTCTACCTTTCATCTGTAAACGAATAACACGTAATAACCCTTACCTTAAACTTCATACTTATGCAACAATAACCCTGAAACCACATCCATCATCTTTGACCTTAAGTCTACTCTAACCTCTGAACTTAAACATCTAACCCTCAAACTATCACCTGTTTTAAAGCACACAGCACCAACTAACCTAGAGTGTAGCGTCAGATACAAAAATATACCCTTAAAAAAACCCACCATTTCCTCCTAATGTGTCTGCACTGAGAGCCCTTAAACTTTTTGGCTTTGGGAATATTGGCTCATCGCTTCTTCTCTTTTGATCCCATGATACAGCTCAGCCCCCCCCCTCAACCCTTACAGGATATAAATGTGCCTTATTGCGAGACAATAAAAGAACTTTGAAGTCAAAATATACAACCTCTCTTTGCATGTGTGTGTGAGTCTATATATATATATATACGTGTGTGTGTGTGTGTGTGTTTTAAATAACCCCAGAGGTGGCTGCATGCAGCTATAATTGCCTCCCTCATTAGTTATGTTTTAGCAGGAGCGGATGGGAGGGCAATTAATTTTACCGCTTAATTTTTGACACGGAATCCGCTGCTGTATTGATGTGCTCGCCATTTTGGGTCTCATTTTTCAGGGAAATTAATTGACAAAGTGCGAAGATTTATCAGCATATCGCCAGATTAAGCGACAAACTGAAGCAATGAGGAAATCAATTGTGGCCCTGTCGCTGTGTCCCCCCCCTCCCTCCCTCCCTCCCTACTCCCCACAACGCCCAGGAGCCTGGGAAAAGCGGGGTGGGTCAGATGCAGTTGCACTTATTTATTTATTTGAGTCGCTCATTCATCAGCCGTTACAAATGACCCTGGCGGCTGACGACCACTGAATCCCCCGACCCCCCCTTCCCCCCCTCCCTCAGACAAGACTTGTGTGTGAGGGAGCGAGCGATTAACATAAAAAACACACAAATCAGAGAGGAACAATGAATCCCGTCGGAGGCAGGAGAAGGAGAGCAGAGGTGTTAACTCTGCGTGTCACAACCAGCAACTCTATCCGCTGGATGGGGAATTTTGAAATGTTGCGTTAGAGTTGCTCCTTTAGTCTTGGCTGTTTGTTTGGCTGAATGTTTGGCTGTAATCATGGGTGCAAATGGGTGAGTTTGCACCGATCAAGTGTTTATTACTGAACTGGCCATTTGCTAAGTCATGCCCCTGTTAGCTGCTGTTGCTATGCCTTTCCATTCTCACATTGCACGTGTGATGATAATGGTAAAAGATTTAGCACTTCTTTGAAACAATGGGTTTTATGAATCACTTAAAAACAATAATTGGACCGCAGACGGAGCTTCTCAGACACACTGTCCCGATCACATGTCAACAGCAGTAAGCAGCTAGCTAGCTAATCACACTGTTTGCAAAATCCCAAAATCTGGGAATGCCAAATCCGTTTAAAGAGCTTATACAGTGAATGACTCTCTCAAAGCTGTACCTAAATGTTGTTTACAGTTTCCATAATGTATATTTTGTATCTACCACATTTTTGAATGTGTGTGGACTTATTTGTACATCGTCTCAGAGCTCAGCCTCCGCTCAATCTGTCTCGTGGTAATTCAGTACGTCCCGACACCGACGGGATTAGAAATGTTGTTTAAGGGGAAAATAAGACAATTATACACACTCGAGAAAGACGAGAAGTTCTTCATAGACGGACAGTAGTTTGTTCTTCACCAAGTGACTTTACGGGTCCAAATAATGAGCTAGATGTGTGTATCATTACCCTCAGCTCCTGTACAAACTCCCCAGTAAGTCATCGTCACACACACACACACACACACACACACACACACACACACACACACACACACACACACACACACACTGTAACTCACACCCCCTCCATTACTGACTGCTCTGTTCCCAGGAAAGATTAGCTCAACTTTAAAGTCTCCTACTTATTTTATTAGTATTGCATCTTAGTGCCGTGAAGGAGCCCATTTATAACCTTTAAACAGATCACACACATGCAGATAATATTTCAGTGTGTCAGGTTGGCTGCTGGAATGTGATTGCAATGATTGTATAGCTGCAGCTAACCGTCCAACCCAGCAGCAATTACTACTGGCAAAGGAGCGTTGGGGGTCACAGTATGGAGCAAATTGTATTCGCCTTTTTTTTTTTTGGGTGTGTTGCTAATCAAGTCAGGTCTTGTCGCTCACCAAAATGAGGTTGTTTCAGGTTCCTATTTTCCTATGTTCATACTGGGTCACCCTTGATCCTTCAAGCTCTCTCATTTCATCACTTTCCTGTTTCCATCTCAATCACTTCACTCACTCTCTTCAAGTCCGTGTTTCCTCCTGCCAAACTCTCACACACACACACACACACACACACACACACACACACACACACACACAGCACCACCACCCACCACCCTACGCCTCTCCAGGTGACAGCTAGGTGACAGTGTGACGCCAGCCGCCTGATGGGGAATGATGAGGGCTGGAAACAAATGAAAATAAAACGCCTAATTATGTCAGAGGCGCCTTGACGTTACATCACTGTTAAAACACATTTAAAATAACATCCAGCAAGTCTTACACTCTCACCCACCCACACACACACACACACACACACACACACACACACACACACACACACACACACACACACACACACACACACACACACACACACACACACACACACAGCAGGCACCCGTGACGGATGGAGGGCTCTCCTGCAAGCGCTCAGTCAGGCTGTCAGGCCACTGGCTGCTGCTGCTTCTGTCATTGACTTAAAAGGGCATCAAGGAGCCGTGTGTGGGACATTACTGAGGCCGAGGGGAAGCTGCTGGGCTGCAGCATAAAGACACCTTCAGAGAGCCCGGCTTGGGCTCCTATCGGGGGCCGATTATTCAAGAGAGTATCCTCCCACCGCCCACCGCACCATCTGTCTATCCAAAGCTTTTAGCAAGTGGAAAAAGCACGACTCAGTTCAGTCCCACAAGTGCACTGTACGTACAGATATGAAAAGGAAGGGTTGGATCTCAAAGAAAAAGCACTGCACATATAAGAAACTACACAATGACAGTACCCACAGATTTGAATGCTAATTTAACGCTTTTGTTTCATCGAGTTACCCTCTAATCCAGCTTTTTTAGCGTTAAGTGTTTCCTTTTTTTCCTTCACAGAGGAACAAACCCTGGACCGCATCGCTGTGGGAAAACACACTCTTGAGGATCAGATGGATTTGATGAACACACACTCGCTGACCAGCTGGGTTAGGGGAAGACACGCTTGGCGACCAGATGGATTTTGGGGAAATACACATGACAACCAGTTGGATTTGGGGAACACACACTACCTTAATTCCCTCATCTAGCAGCCCTCCAAGTCTGGAAGATTGCAAAAAAAAACAAAAACAAACACGAGAGCCAAACATCTTTTCCCTTCTCTCTTTGGCAAACAATTGTCTCTATTCAAATATAGTTGGCTGATAGAGCGTGGTATGAATGTGACGGTCCTATCAGGATCAGGAGGTAAGGGTTTAACCATCCGACAAGTGTGTCTGCAAAGATGGCCAAGAACTAGTTCTCGACTTTCTCTGGATGTTGAAAATCAGTACAGATGGACAAGTCGTGGCTATTATCGGCCAAAAACGTGTGTATGGTTTTTTTTCCAAACAAAGCTGTGAAGATTCATAATTAATGTGAGATTTTCACAGTTAACACATAAACTTCATTTTGTCTATAGAAGAATGAAAAAGTACATTTTGTCTGATCCAAGTATCGTGTTTCTTGATAAATAACCCTTTGTCCCGAACTCATAAAAACACCATTTGCCTGTAAAAAGCAAACCCCATGAATGTTGCAGTTGAGGGTGTCAGTCAGCGTGTTTATGGAGGAGCAGTGCAGTAATGGCTCATGGCGGAGGCTACTAGTTCTCGTCGTCTCACCCGTGTGTGTCCTGTAGTGGTCCTTCATGGCTGACAGGTTGAGGAAGGCGTAGTGGCAGGACGGCCAGGCACACTTATATGGTTTCTCCCCACTGTGCAGTTTCATGTGGTTGTTCAGGGCCCATTTTTCACTGAAGGAGCGATCGCACAACTCGCATTCAAACTTCCTGCAGAAGAAGCGAGGCAGAGGGGAATGAGGAGGAGGAGGAGGAGAAGAAGAAGAAGAAGAAGGAGGAGGAGGAGGAGGAGGGGGAAAAAAAACGAAGAGTTATTTACTGATCCCAAAGCTGACGTAAAATGCTAGACAATCTACCCTGTGAGAGAGGAAATGGGGGTTGCTGGGTACTTGCACTCACGGCCATAGAACACGGGGCCGTATGACTGCGTGCTGTACATCTACGCCCACACTCACACACACACACACACACACACACCACGCAACACACACACACACACACACGCAACACACACAGAATGCAGTTGGCTGCTGGTGTGTCATGTCTGTATAAGCAGGCATTGATTTTTCTGTCCTGGCCTGCCACCTCCACCATTTATTCTCTGCTTTGCACCAGGGCCCAGAGGACTAGAGAAATTCTGTTACAGTCCACACACACACACACACACACACACACACACACACACACACACACACACACACACACACACACACACACACACACACACACACACACACACACACACACACTCTCTCTCACAGAGACACACACCCCGCAGGGCCAGTGGGGAGAATAAAGTTCACCTGTCCAGCGTCCCTGACCACTTAGCCAGGGCTAAATGAACAGTTAGCAACATTTTACCTCCCGCCTCTCTCTTAAGGCTCCTGCATCGGAGCTCCCCTCCATCTCAACTTTTCGACAAACACGTCCCTCCAACCTCCGCTCGTAAAAATCCACTCCGATTTGGATAGTCAGCGTCAATCCAAATAAGTGCAATAGCGTGGTGTATCACGTGTGGCAAGCGTCCTGCTGCTGTACGGGGCCAGACATGTGACTAGTGTATATGTGTGGTGTTCTTTCTTAAGTCTGGATGTCCGTCTGCTCTTCATGCCGACACCCACCATCCAACAAAAGCTGTGTTTTGTTACTTGTACATATCATATATATATTTTACAGTGTGTAGGATGTTTGCACCTATATTTGTCTGCCGTGTTAGTCAGCTTCAAGAAAAAAACAATAGAAAAAGAAGCCCGTGCTTGAATTAATCTTTACCCTGCGCTATAATTTAGACACAGATGACTAATGTGCGAGTCATAAACAAATGAAGTCGGGTTTTGGGGAGCATTCGTCTTGCAGCGAGGGCCGTGTTATTTTAGGGAGGGCGGCTGTCTTTAAGTCCTGATTGTGTCGCTTAATCCCCGTGGTATCTGTTTCATAGCGAGCAGCATGACACTCACCTGAACAAATAATGACTCCAAGCAGCATGTAGCATGTGTCTGAATCAATAATTCAAACTCATACATCTTCCTTACTGGAAGAAGGGGGGGTAAAGGAGAATGAGAGGGAGGGAGGGAAAAGAGAGAAAGGAGGGAATTAAAGATGGGGGGGGGGAGGTTGGAAAGAGGGAGAGATAGAGAGGAAAATGTGTTCTGGCTTCCATATCAATCTATATGTTCCATAAAGATGAATCTAAATGTGATATGGATGTCATCCCATGCTGCTTCAGAGGACATTTTAAGCTCACTTACCAAGAAGGATGGAGCTTTAAAATGGCGCCTTTATCACCTGGCTCTAAGCTCAGATGCAGATTCAAACAGACCTGTTTTCCTCCCGTTCTCATCAACCGACTTGGCAGAGACTTTATTTGACTAACGGATGTACGTCCGCATCTGTATATCCTCCCCTCCCCCCCACCCCCCCCCCCCCCCCCTGCGGTATTTATATAGAACAGCCCGTCGCCCGTGCCACCGTGGGAGAGGTAAATAAGATGAGTGAAGAGATGCTATCTTTTATTGTAAGCATTATGCACAACACTCCTGCTTTATGAGCTAAACGGGCCGTTGTTTATCACGGGGCGTAATCGCAAAGTCGGGCAGGCAGGCGGGCCTTGACGTGGGCACGCTGCATGCTGGGATGGAGGGGGAAAAATGAGAGAGAGAGAGAGAGAGAGAGAGAGAGAGAGAGAGAGAGAGAAATAAGGCAGGAGGAGAGGAGAGAAGATGGAGGAGTCAGGGCTGGCAGAGTTGACTATCAGTGGGGGTTTTGTAAGGATGAGAGGAGGGTTTGCGTCTGTTTTTATGGGATCAGATGGAGCGCTTTGATCTTGTCCCCGCGTGTCAGATCCCGTCACGATCCACCGTCTCGCCCATACATATGCATACCGCCTCTAAACAGCCAGGCACCATGCAAAACACACCAAACGTTAGGAGGTAGAGAGAGAGAGAGAGAGAGAGAGAAGAGGCTGAGTGAATTTGTGTATGCGTGTGTGTGGGTGTGTGTGTGTGTCTGTAAAAGGGGGAGAATGGGCGAGACAGACAGAAGTACGAGGGAAAGAGAGGTCTGCCAATTTAAATATCTCATTTTGTAATGCTTTCGGGAACTGAATTTAAAAAAACAACAACAAAAACAACCACAATTAATTCAGAGATGCTGCCAAATCAGCAGTATTTCAGATTCAACACAGCCTGAGAAAGTTATGAAACGGTTACTTTTTAGGGAATTTAGGGACGGAAAGCAAACGTCTGTGGCTTAGGTCCACATAAGTGTGTATAATGAAGCAAAGGAAAGACGAAATGGAAGGTTCTGCTCTCACGGCTACGGATGTGTCTTTTTAAATGGACTAAAATTCAACACTTTTTTTTCATGATGAATTACCACATTCCATATATAACTGTTATAAATCTTAGAGCAGAGATATACATAAAAACACTACAGAAAAAAAGGGTGAACGAGTACACTTTGCATCGACGGCTCCTTGGCTTTCTCACATAACTGTAGAGCTCTGATCAGCACAGACCACATTCGGGAATAAACTAGAGTCGTGAGCCAGCTCTCTTCCAGTCATTACAGCTCTGCTTTTTGCTTTCTCCCGCACCTCTCCTCTCCGCTGCCTCCTCCTCCCTTCCTACTTCCTTCTGATCACGAAGCAACGCGACATGATTGACACCCCGCGCAGATTTATTCAAAGACCCAGGTGGGCCTCTTGCCTGTGCATTGGTAAAGCTGCATGCTACCGCGTCTATACTGTCACTCATTACCATATCCATACTGTGGTGTGATCCTGCCATCAGTTCAGGCATACAGGGCGACTGTCAGAACATCACAGGCCACACTGGCCGTAATTGTGATAGAAGTCCCTCAGGAGCAGTTACTGTACTTCTGACAGGGGAGAGGGGGGGGGTAAAAAAAAAAAGACATGACTCATTACCACAAACTCACTATCGCCCCCAAGTGGTGAGGTGGAGCTTGTTGAGGGGGATCTTGCAGAATGTGTGTTAAGTGTAATTGTGTGTTGATTTTAGTATGATAAAGAGCACAATAGATGCAGACTGAATGACTTTAGTGATATTTGAGTATGCTGTAGCTCAGGGCTGAGCTGACACTGGCTGTACGATTGGCTTCATGCTGTGGAGCGTCACTTTAATCAATTGTCATGTTGTTGTTTTTTAATTGATTGGATTAATTGTTTTATCCTTTTTGGACAGCTAAGTTGTTGTTGGTTTGTTTTTTCGGTTGTGTTGGCCGGTCGGTGAGAGGAAATAATGCGCCGACGCTCTCACACTGCAACACAAAGACAGAAAGGGGGAGAGAGGCCGACTCTCGCCTCAAGCCAAACTGACACAAACAGACAACTTCAAAGTGAAGACTGTTGTTTATTTGGTGAGGGGAAAGGGGGGGGGGGGGGGGGAGGGAGAAAATTTATCTGATATGCAACTGTCAGGAGAGCATTTTCACATGCAAAATAGCGAGTGAGTGAGAGAGATTACCTAGAGGGAGGAACATGACAGCATTCACTAGGGTCAGGATGGATCATCATCTTCAGCCCCCCCCCCCTCTCTCTCTCTCTTTCTCCCTCCCTCCCTCCATCGCTCTATCTTTATCTCTCCCTCCCTCCTTCCTTCCGTTTTCCCCTCCTCTCTCTTTCCCTCTCATCCTGTTTTCAGACTCCATCACTCTGCACTTCGACAACCCGGCAGCTTAAATCCAGACTAAATTAGCTGAATGAAGATTAAATCATTTGGCCCTGAGCTCTCCAAGATATTGGGAGGAAGACTGAGTAAGCCTTAAATGGTGTCTGACTGGCTTCGGACCTATACATGTGTCTGAGGAGAGACTCTTCCCTCAAATGGCAGTCAATTGAAACCTGATTAGGGGGGGGTGGTGTTGGCTAAAAAATGGGGAAAAGATTACATTTCTGGGACAAGTGTTTCCTAAGTAAGCGCGCCGGCTTCGTTATTTTTCGTTTGCCTGCACAATGTAGACCGACGACAGGCTTGTTCCCGAGCTAAGATATCGAGCCGGGCGACATCATCGCTCACGGTGCTTAGGAGAAATGCTTTCGAAAGCGCTGTAGTCAATGCGGTCGGCGGGTACACAAATCAGATCCCCGGGTGGTGCTAGTTTACCATTCACGTGAACGCAGACAACCAGCCCTGGCCTGGAGTGCAGCTACAACAGCTGAACAAACTGTGGAGAGAAGAAGCCACATCTCTCAGGAAACAAAGTCCAGGAATTATCCCAACAGCAGAGCATTTAAAAAGAGTTATATCACGGCGAGACCTGCAGGGGTGTGCCGCCAGCACGTCACACAAAACAACAGCTAAAACCTCCATGAAGAGGCCACATGTGTCTGCGGAGTGTTGCAGATGAACCTCCTCGGAGAGGACCGCTGCTGCATATGACTGCAATATAAACAACGGCACACAACAGAGATGCTGCTGCTGATTTATGTTTACCTTCAATCCCTGGAGAAAGAGGGGGAGGAGAGGGAGAGAGAGAGAGAGAGAGAGAGAGAGAGAGAGAAAGATAATGAAATAAATAATAAAAGACCAGGCCCATCAGATAAGCTCCTGTTTATCCCGCTGTAGGGCAAATACAAATTGTCAATTTAATGAACACGGTGGACGTGATGAAAGCGGGGTGAAGGAGCCTCCTGCCTGACAAACAATCAGGAAATGTTATCTTAATATTGTTGCGCTGTTATTCAGCCCATAACTTAGGGGGTGGGGAGAGGCCATGTGGAGGAGGAGGAGGAGGTGGCATGGAGGGGAGAGGGGAGCGAGGGGGAGCAGGGAGGCACAAAGGCCAGGTCCCTCTGTGGTGGCCCTGTTATTGCCTGTTTTTATTATTAGCCATAGCTCAATAGTCCCAAACACACTTTGAAACACACAGGCCTAAATTTGAGCCCGGGAAGTGTGCGCATACACACACACACACACACACACACACACACACACACACACACGCTTAGTACACACTCTGCTACACACAAACGCCTTTTTCTTTTCTTTTTTTGCAAGAGAATGAAACAACATGACTCTGAACAAAACGGCCTGAAATGATCTCTTTCTCTGAGTGCGTGCGCTTACTGCCGTGATGTCTTGTTTCCAGACTCAGTTAATTTAAAGCCTTAATAGGTTTTACGCATATCAGGCTATTAATCAAAAAAAAAAAACCTGCAAATCAAGAGCTCCAAAAAGCTTCATGCTGAAATTAGCAGCCGCTGTAAAGTACCAGAAATCTGATTTGTGTGACAGAGTTCGGTCAAAGGCCTCTTCCCAACCCCCCCCCCCCAACCATCCTTTAACCGGCACTTTAAAAAGTGACCAGATGCTTCCCGGCTCAAAGTTTTTTTTTTTCTTTTGTAAGTCCTGAATTTAAAGCGTCGCAATCTGAGCAGCCACCAAAATTAACTATTATCTCCATATTTATATATTGCCGGCACTAAATTGCGTCGGGAAGAATTACTATCAATATGAATATCTGCAACAATAACTCAGCCGCAGTGCTGAGGACAGGATGCTCTTTATCAGGCTTCTGATAGGCCTTAAATACAGCACAAGGCAGCCGTATCAGAGCTTTTTCTCTCTAATATCAGGCCGCATTAGCGCCTCGTAAATCAAATTACACTCCTAGAATTTCATTAGGCTCACCTGCCAGCGCTGCTGTGCTGCAGAAATATTTATGTTTTTATGCTGCGATTGTGTGCTCTCAGGTACACAAAAGGGAAAGGAAGGGCGGCTGAGAGAGAGGGGGGAGGG
>NW_027176694.1:1868880-1892793 GCF_023349555.1 Cebidichthys violaceus
ATTCCATTCTTCTTGCTGTCTCTTGGCGTGCGTAAACATTTATATTTTCACCTGTCGTCTCTAGAAAGTAGGCCCCTCACCAACCTAGGCAGAGAATTAAAACGTTCATTAGCGTTTCACCTCCAGGTCGGAGGGAAAAAAAGCATCAGAAAACACCAAGGTGGGTCTAAAGGCCCCCTGAGGAAATGTATTTCTCATTTGTATTGAACTGAATCATGCACTCGGGTCATTTCAACATCACGCACACGCTGACAAATGCACAAACACAACTGTGCTTGCGCATGGAAACGTGCAGACATGCGCACCAATACCACCGTGTTTGACACACACACACACACACACACACACACACACACAGGAACGCACAAATACGCACACTTGAAAGTCCACAAATACAGTACAAAGAGCTGGTCTTGCAGACCCCAAAAACAATTGAAAGCAAGCATACTTAAACACACGCATGCACGCACACACACACACACACACACACACACACACACACACACACACACACACACACACACACACACACACACACACGTCTGGGTCAGGGGGACAGCGGTAGCTCAGAGCCAGCTGTGACCTGCCGGTCCAGGTGCTCAGGAAAACCGCTGTTAACGGCCACGATTGATGATCTAATCAAACTGTCACCACGGCGATCCGCTGCAGGGGGAGGGGACGGTGGGATGGCGTGGGGGGCGGTGAGTGGGAGTGGGGTGAGAGCAGGTGGGGGGGAATATCCAGGAGGCCTTGTGCATGCTTACCGTTAGCCCAAATTGAGAGTGACAGTCTCAATAGTGAAAAGGCCTCTTTCCCCCCCCCTCTCTAAGTAATGGAGGAAACAACTCCAGCGGTCTTCCGGAGGATGTCACATAATCAAGGGAGCCCCCCCCTCCTTCCAACCCCCCCCCCCTTTCTATAATGTCTCGGCTCAAGCAGATTGTGGAGGGTGGCTTGAGACTTGGACATGAGGAGCTGGACCGTCGGCCCACACAGAGCTGATTGTGATGAGTTCCGCATTTCTCCGTGGCAAACACCCACACATCCACCCAAAGTATCTGAGGTGGACCTGATGAAAGGCCTCATGGACCACCAGGGTACTGCATACACATTCAGTCCTTCTGGGATACGAGGGGACATTTTTATGAAGGATTAAGTGATGAATTGTAGAACTATCTAGACTGCACATGAGGAGATGATTGTGGGAGTCCTGAGTAGTTTTTTTTGCGTTCTCTGAATGGAGTGATATTTCCTGTGAATTATAATGCAGACGGTTCCTCACTGTCCCTGAAGGAACCCTACAGCCTGCTCAAGACTGTCCGCTGCACGGGCTCCAGACCTAACTTAGGGAACCGCCGTCCTGAACCATGAAGAATCAGCCTCATATGATGTCCAACACCTGAAGCTAGAAGCAGCCAGCACAGGCACATCAGATACCAGGAGATACGTACTTCACATGTACGGCTGTTGATTTTTGCAATAAGTCATGAGAGGACAATATTTATAGAAGTGAGTTTGGAGTACGAGCAAGTTTTTTCTTGAGGGGGCACAATTGAAATGAGGAAAAGTCAAGTTTTACCATCATTTATTTGAGCAAAAATGATCCCAAAGTAGAGAGATGAGGTATGAATCAGAGCTCTAAATATCTTTTAAAACAGTTTTGGTGTATGTGAGGGGTTAGTATTCATAAGATTTAAAAGATTTAGTTTTCTTTTACTGATAAATAATAATAATTAATTTCATAGATATTGTAATCTAAAAAATAGAAATGTTTGGGAAAGCATTCTTTAAATTAAGGGCATTGTTCTAACCGTGTCGTGTAATTGATGTCAGTTTGGGCCATGAATATTAGTTTTAACTTATGGTGGTGACGGTGGACATTATGTCACATTGTTTACCTATGAGATGAAAATACACGCTGTGGAAGAGTATAAGTATTGCTTGTTTGTGCTGGTTGTCGTCAGAAGATGGTACTTATAGACAAAAATAATTAAGGAGAAAAAGAAAGAGAACAACATCTCAATCTCTCTCTCGAGTTCCACGGCATTTTAGCGATGCAGTGTGGCCACATGGGAAAATATGATAATATGTCTCTAGTCCACACAAAATAAAACGAATTAAGCTGTTCTATATTTAGCCGAAAAGAGAAAAAGTTCAGGAAGTTGTCCAACTTAATAGCGGCCTTGTTGATCGCTGCCTGTTCTGCGCGTGTTAATCACCTTCCCCAGGATATATCCACGACTGCCGCTTGCCCGTCCAGCTCGCATTAATTTAATCGCTGCTCAGCTAATTCATTGATTAATTGGCTCATTAGTGATGCCTGGCAACATCCATTTCTGCCATGACAGTCTGATGTTTCAATAGAAAAGAAAAACAGGCTGGCAGCAGCCCAGTTTTTTTTTTTTTTTTTTTTCCCCACAGTCCCACTGTGCATAATGTCCAACCACTGTCAACAGTTAGCCGCACAACTGTGTCACTGTTTAACTGCCGGGTTTTTGAGCCGCGGGATGTGAAATGAATACGAAGGTGAACTGTGCGCATTCTCCGTTCTTGTCCGGTTGAGTAATGTCACTTTGGTTTCAGTGGCGGGTGACATCATTCGAAGGGGGGGGGGGGTAAAGAGAAGAGAGAAAAAAAAAACAACTTCAAAAGCTGGAGGGACTGTCGGAGCTGCACTACCGAGATGAGGTAGACGCTGTTGTGAGAAGACGAACTCCCGCTGCAGATTTATTCGGCGAGCCAAGGTCGCGTCGCTCTGACATGACGAGTGGCTTCCAACTCCGGGACGAGCTGTCAGCGGCCAACTAACATTATCATTAGTAATAGGAGCCGATGGGACCCCGCTGCACCCTGCGGCAGAGGAGCCGGACGTTAGAGTGACCGACAACGACACGTCGATAAGAGCGCTGACGTGACATCACTGGCCGAACAACACCGCTGTAAAGGAGCTAGGATGACCTCTGACCTCTCTGCTCCGAGACACAGGCCCAGATTTATAATTGGCATTTTGTCACAGTTGTTGCTAGCAGGCTGTGGTGGTGTGCTTCAGCTAATGGCGAGGTAGAGATTTTAGCATTTAAGTGTGTCAGCTTTTTAGAGAACCAACATGCTTTCCTCTCTCTCTCACACACACACACACACACACACACACACACACCCTCCTCCACCCACAAACACGCACGCCCACAATTCTGCACCATATGCCCATGACAAGTGCATAAAAATCGTTCCCAAGCGATAGCGCAGGCCAACCCATAAAAACTTAATGCACCTAATTTTCCAGTAATCAAACTTTTATAGACTGCAATGGCTTTTAAACTAACAAATTTTAATTATCGCTTAATTTTAACAGCAATATTAACGCGATCCCTCATTCCGGGAGTGTTCATTCTCCATGAAATATTGAGTAGGGTAAACAGCGAGGCGCTGTCCGCTGGCTCCTGTTCAAACGAGGAGCCGGCAAAACACAAAAGGTGAGCCGGGGGTCGCCGAGGCCTCGCCGGTGCCGCGCCGGGGCTACGTGCGCTGCACAGACCTCTGGGAAATGGAGCTTCACGAGTGCAAGCACACAGAATCAGTCCGCTGACTTTGCACTACATTTACTACAAGGTACTGATCACTGGTGTATGCTGGTCCGCGTTGCATTGATTCTGCTTCAGTGTCAGACACGGGTTTACTCTATGTTGCTGCGGTAGCTTTGATTGGAGCTTTTTTTTAATGGATGAATACAAGAAAAACTGATTTCTTTTACTCCATTTTTCCACCATTTAAGGAGAGTTGAATATCCCACAGTGAGTTCAAATATCCTCGGCTACTTTCAAGTTAATATTTTGCCGCCGCCCTTTTCTGCGCTGCTCATCACATCCCTGCTTACAGTAGCAGCGGAACGGGATGTTATTGACTGCTGCCCTTGGGTGGCTGAAAAACTAGGCCTTACCACCCAAACACCAAGCCAGAGAGACAAAGTGCTGACACAGGCAGATAAGGGAAGGAAGAAAGAGAAAGATTAAAGAGCAGATTCATTATCAATAATTAAGGGAAAGGATTTATTCTAATGAATTAGGGGTTGTCTTTATCTACTCTTTATCTCCATATCACACTGCTAACTCTCTCTCTTTTTTCCTCCCTCACACACACACACACACACACACACACACACACACACACACACACACACACACACACACACACATATAGGCTCGTGGTTTTCTTTGTGTGACTTGACCCCTGCCTGCTCCGTGTGGTCCATATTGCCGCCACGCTGGCTCCAGGCAGGGCTCTTCCGCCCCCTGCTCCACGCGTCAAGCCCGGATGGTCTCGGCCCTCGGTGCCGGGGCAATATGGCCGCGCCGCACGGCATGCTGGGACGCGGCTGCAAGCCCAGAGACCGGCGCTGCAAAGCCAGATGCCCGCTCAGCCGAGCTCGGGCCCTGGCACAGCAACGCGACCCACCGCAGCAACGTATACGTATCTGTTCCGCCGTGTGAACATGTAGAAGTAAACGTGGTGCATTATGTAAACCTGGGCTTGACTCGAATATCGGTTTGCTGATGCGTCTTTTAAAATTAAAATTTCACAGTAGTTATTTCTGATTTAATCTACCATGCCAAACACAAAATTCTCGAGAGAAACGCTGACTAAAAATAGCGAAATTTACAAATTTAAAAGACAAATAAAGATACAGCACATTTACATAATCTACATGCTTCTACTACTGGTACTTTCAATCCACACTGAGCATCTCCTCTCACTCACCCTCTCTCCTCACTGCAGTCATGTCGTAACGGATGCTCTGACCATCCTTCGCTTTGTGAGTCATCACACCTGCGCTGCGTGCATCATGCTAGCTATTTCTGGGTCTGCATTCATGCCTTTTCACCTGCCTTTTTTTTTTTTTTGGTGTTTTGTTTTCTTCCGAGGGATTTTAACGCCCGCTGACTTCGCTCAGACGTACAGTAATGCCGCAGAAATAACAGCAACTGCACTCGCACTAAACTGTGAGCAGATTTTAGCAATTAGACATCTCCGAAAACACTGACAACATTCTCTCCAGCTGCTTGTATCATGCCCCCCCCCCCCCCCCGCCTACTTAAACAAATATATCTTTCTTCTGGGTTGTCAGCACTCCTGTTTCAAGAGTGATGAGTGTATTAGTTCAAGGAGTTTATTATTACAAGCGTGAAAATGGCAGGCGTTTTAACAATTACCTATGAAAACAGGTATGCGAGACAGGTCAGTTGTCTTTTGGCGCCCCGTTTTTAAAGAACTAATTACAAGCAATTGAGGCAAGGTCGCTGCTGTCGATCATCCTCTCAAGCCACTCCCTCGTTATTGAAGTGTTGGTTTAGGTGGCGGCAGACTCGCCGTTACATCGGGGGGGGAGACAAACTGAGACGCACAACAAGGTTAGAACGGTAAACTACGACAAAAGTGAATAAAAATGTAACTATGTGGTGAAATATGTGACTTTTTTGGGGGATGAAAGAGACTTTTGACACACACACACACACCACACACACACACACACACACACACACACACACACACACACGCACGCTTATTACAAATAGAATTTCAAAGTCCGTTTTAGTCATATAAGAAAGTGTTTGGGTTGTAACTCAAAAGAAGTGATGCACAATTTATTCCACGCTCCTCCTGCGGGGCAGCTATTCTCTTCTGTAATTAACACCGCACATTGAAAACCGAGGGCTGTGTCCTCTTTTTGTTTTACGGTCACGATAACTCTATTGTTCCCCAGCCGTTGAGCAGGAAAAAAGGCATTTCTGACGTGCAGCACTCAATAACAATCAATAAAATCAAACTGGTGGGAATACTTTTATAGATCGTGGAGACTGTACAACCATTTTCCCGCCAGGCCGGCTCAGGCCCGCGCAGCCATTAACTAAAGAAGGGAGATTATATATTCAGACGAAAATGCACTGAGGAACAGGGATGATTCAACTCTGTGTGGCATTACAAGTGGGTGATAACAAAAGTGACAACCTCTTATTATGACTCGGAGCTGCGGTGCAAAAATGTTACAATGAAAATCTTTTGAGATCACCGCAGCCCATTACAATCAGACGCCACGCGGCTGGGTTTAGGCAAACTTGTGAGGACACGGGGTCCTCGGAACACAGCCACGAGAGAGCACGCACGCACACACACACTCACACACACACACACACACACTCACGCACACACACGGGCAGACAAAAGGGACAAAAGCCCTCATCTCCGCTGAGTGCCTGCAGTGAGGAGTGGTGGTGTGACTGAGACGAAGACCCAGTTGTGTCACTTTCTAACAGTTCAGCTCTCTCTCTCTCTCTCTCTCTCACCCTGAACCTGTCAGATAGTTGGGAGTCTGTCATCTCACCCGTCCTCCCCTCAGATTCCCCCTTCCCCTTCCTCCTCCTCCTCCTCCTCCTCCTCCTCACTGGAGATAGAACGATATGTGAGGCTAATATTAGCCTTGTTGACCACCGTCGCCCACTACACTGTAATGAGACACTGTGATTGGATTACACAAAAAGGTATGGACAAGGCCTATTTCCTCATGTGAAAATAATCAGGTCTAAATAACTTGTGTGCGTTGAACCTGGCCTGTCCTGTGTTTGTGTTTGTGTTCAGACATGGTATTACCGGGGCCTTTTGTTTTACTTCCAAATGCATTGTGCGTTATTCTTTCAGGATGTAGCCCTCGGGTGTTGAGCTGAGGCCCCTTGCTCCTTAGGAGAGGTCAAACGGGGACAGAGTCCACCATGTGGATCAATAAAGTTGAGGCTGATAAAATAGAACTAGTGATACTAGAAATCGTAAGCCTTTTAAAACCCAAATCGGTGGGACTCTTCCTCACAACTACCCACCCAAAATAACTCGGCGCTTGAGACGGATTTGGCTAAGTGAGGCTTGGCGTTACCTACGGCTAGTCAGGTCTCTTCCTCCTCCTGCTCCTCCTCCTGCTCCTCTTCCTTTGACTAACAGATCTCCCCAGTGTTCTAAAAATACCAGGTGAACAGGGCCGTAGAGATGGTGATGAAACTGCCTCTCTGACACTGTCCCACTGCAATCCATCTCTCCACCGCCTGCCAGCCAGCATATGTTTGCAATTGGCTCCCCCCAGCAACCCCCATTGCCTCTCAACCCACTCCCCCCCTCACTGGTCCCCAGTTGCTGGTTCAGATACCACCCCCCCCCCCCCCCCCCCCCACACACACACACACACACACACACACACACACACACACACACACACATTTCCCCATCCTTCCCCTCTCCCTGTCTCTCTCTTTCTCCCTCAGCGACCGTCCCAGTCTCCAGGTCTGGGCTTTCAAGACCGGTGCAGTTATCAATCATCGAGCCAGCACTGTCATGTCGGACCAAACCACACGTACACACATAGACACACACACTTCCTCTCGTTCCTCCTCTTCTGTCTTTTATCTCTGCTCATCTCTTTGTCATCCCACCTCTCTCTCTCTCTCTCTCTCTCTCTCTCTCTCTCTCTCCTCCTCCTTCTTCCTCCTCCTCCGTTCTCTGCCTCCTCTCTTACATTTGCCCAAATTTGTTCCACTTAATAAGCCTTCCCCAATGACCTTGTGCTAATTAAGCTGCACTGTGTTGGAAATATGATGGTTAATTAATGATGAGATAAATTCTGTCTGCAGGACTGTCAGAAAAATGATGACACCGTGTTTTACAGGTTTAAATAGAACAAACCTTGTGGCCGTCCTCCCTCTAAGTGTGCATGCAAGGGAGTGTGTGTGTGTGTGTGTGTGTGTGTGTGTGTGTGTGTGTGTGTGTGTGTGTGTGCGCACAGTAGGCCTGTGTTTAAGTGTGCATGAACGAGTGCAGTAAAAAGGAATGAGCGACGGCAGGAGAGAATGGTCTTATGGTGACGAGTGGGAGTGGACAGTGTGTGTTTATGCGTAGAAACATAACTATATGGAAGTTAACATGGGTGTGTTTGATGCTGTGAGGCATAATACTTAATGGCTGAGCAAAAACACAGCTTCATTAATGCCTAGCATCCCTGTGTGTGAGTGAGCGTGTGTGACCTTGCTAGTGTTGCCTCCTTTTATCGCAAAAAAACCCCCACAATGAGCGCAAAAGGTCTCATGAAGGTCGATGCGGTTAGAGATGGGACTTTTTTTTACCCGTTATAGTGAGTTAAATCCAACTGCTGAAAGTTGATTCAACTGAAATCAATGCTTTTGCTGATTTTTGGCTGAAACGGCACTTCTCAGATGAGCTGCATGCCCACATTGAGATGGAACTGTCAACCCTTTGATATCAATATTGAGTTTTTTGGGTGAAAAATATTGTGACATTAGATTTTCTCCGCGTTGCCCGGCCCTACATGTTGTTAACCACGGTTAATAATCTGCTCTTAAACAAGGTGGTGAACTGCGGTTGCACTGGGCAGGTCACGGGTGTGAACATTACATAACTGTGAGGTATCGGCTTATTCCCTGGATCAATAAAGGTTACGGTAACAAAAACTGCGGATCACAGACAGACATGAAGCAGTTGAGGATATGAGGATTTGTTTCCATCTAATCCAGATGAACAGCTGACAGTAGGAATTTAGTTTATAATGTCAGAGTGATGGAGAGGCAGCTGGTCGGGTTTGCTTACTTCCATATCTGAAGCCACTTGTCAAATCTAATACCACACGTTGTCAAAAGTATCAATTTGGTTGCGGAGTAATGAAAAAGCGGGTCTGTTTCTATTTTAGCAGCTCTCTTGACAGATTGAGAGGTGTTTAACGTCTCGTTTTGGCTTGTCAGGGTGGGGGTTTGGGGGCTTCACAACTTCATCTCCTCATCTTTCTTTTTCACACACACACACACACACACACACACACACACACACACACACACACACACACAACGCACATACACTGACAGCAGGGCTCTGCTTCTGAAAGACAGGGCCAGGCGGGAGACATTGCACATACACAGAAACACACAGTCACGTACGCAGACAAAAATGGTAAAAGAAACATCATTCATCCTTAATTCAAGAGGGAGAGCAGCAAGTAAGATGAGGGAGGGAGCCAGATAAAGTTTGACAGAAAAAAGAAGGGATGTAAGCAAGAGAGCGAGACTGACAGGATGAGTGAAAGCCATTTAACTCATTAGGGAAAGGGAGGATCTCAAGTTTATATTTAACTCGAAATTTGCCGTAACTAGTGACTTTTTTTTCCCTTAAAAGCTTGCAGACCTCCATAGGGGTTGGAGGAGTCATCCTCCAAAATCTAGAATTAGTCGCAGGCTGTGTCTCTCGCTTTAGTCTCATGAAAACAAGCTAAAATACTTGAGAGGCAGGATCTAGGATAAAGACACGTATCCAAATCCCCATTCTCTTTGCCATGACTGTAAATGAGCTACAATTGATTTCTATAAGAGGAGTCTTCTTTTGACTGAAAAGTACACTGAGATACGTCGTCCCGTATGCGGTTTAAAAAGTGTTTAATTTACCTCTCTTTACGCTGTCCAACTCCGTGTTTTCCCAGCAGGTGGGTGCTGAGGTGTTTCTTCATCACAAAGGCCCATCTACAAAACACACACACACACACAGACACAGAACATGGGTTAACGTACGTAGCGAGTATACAAGAGCGTTTGTTCGGCATGGGTTCATTGCAACCGCGATGTCTATTTCAAGAACCAAAAGAATGCGTCACTTCAGTGCATATGTTCCTGAGAAATTCTTCCAAAAGATGATAAAAGAAGGACGGGACACAATGCTAGAAGATGTGAAGCCTCTGCAAACATTTGGACTGAAATGAATGAACTACAGTTTAAGTTAGACTCCAGCTGGATGTAAGCTTCCAACCTTGAGCTGTGAAACAAAGAAGTCGTGTCCTTGTTTTGGTTATTGCTCCAACTTTTCCTCCCGTATAGATGCGTGTTCACTTTAAGAATACGAGGCACCGTCTGCTGCTTGTACTCCTGTTTTCTCCCACCGCTAGACACTTCCGAACAGTCGCATGAGAACCCATCCCCAGACTCTACCCAGGAAACCTCATCTGACATCGAGTTTTGAATGTAATCGGTCATAAACAGGTTTTTTTGGGTGGAGAAGCTATTGTTCTGCTAATAGATGACAGACCAGCAAAGAAAAACAAGGACGTGAATGTATATGAAAACGTTTGCACCGCAGGAGGAGCGTGGAGCTCGAGAAACGTTTGTTTTACGAGCACCTTTTGTTCGGTCAGACGGCGAAGTGAGAATCTAGTTCCACATGTTGCGCATCAACGTGTCAAACAAGTATGCGGACCTACACACGCGTGCAAAGGACTCGCATGCACACGGATCTACAGCAAACGCAGTTGCACGCATACGCAGTCAAAAGGAATAGCGGGGCGCCGCGGCTCGACGGCGAACCGCAATGTCCGGACTTCGTCGAGGGCCCCGAGTTTACCGCGTCTCCCAAACAGCATATGAAAACATAATGAACGGATGACAGGACTAACTACTCTGACATCCAAGCTGCTTCAGCACAGTTTTCATCCCCTGGCCTTTTCATTTAGCACCCATCACTTCCCATTATCGTGCATCTGAGAGACAATGACCACATCTGAGAGCCGAGGATGGAGCTACATGAAAGAGGCCGAGGGAGTTGAACCGACAGTCATGTGCTTGGCACTGTCACCGCACACACTCGAGCCCCCCCCCCCCCCCCCTCACTGTTGCTCCTCCCATTTCTTCTTTTCTGGAGGTTTTCACTTTTGTTTCTTCCAAGTAGATCATTATTCTCTTTTCTCTCCGGCAAGCCCCGCCTGCGCCTTTCTGAAGCTTTCCTCCTGACTCCTCAGTCTTTCATAAAGCCAAAGCATAATTATTTCACTATTTATGTCGCTATGTCAGCTATTGCCCTTCTCTACCCCCTCCTCCTCCTCCTCCTCCTCATCTAACGTCTGGACGCACACACACACACACACACACACACACACACACACACACACACACACACACACACGCGCACACACACACACACACGGCTGTGTCCTCCATCCCATCATGGCCCCAGAGTCCCGTCCGTCATCGGGGCCCCTGAGGCCGACGCTAACTAACACCACCATATAAATATTCAAACATGCTCCACTGTTTTCGCCTCGCTGTCGTCACTCTGCATTTTCTCAATCCTCTCCAACTCAATCCATCCACCCATCCGGAGCGTTGCCTCCGAGTTAAACTGGGAGCGAGTGCATGACTAAATCTTGTGCTCTCCAATCAGGCAGAATGGCGAGATCAAAATGCTTCTTCTGGCCCACTGGAAGGAAGCGCCTCTGACTGACGGCGTCATCTATAAATAAACAAACGGCATAATTAAGATATTTCTGAGGGGGCAAACTAATTAATCAATATATCTGAGGGAGAAGCACGGCCGTGGAGCACTTCACGCGCGCTTGTTTAAGTCGTCGTGTTTAGACGCGGGGAAAGAAGGAAGAAAAAAAAAGAGAGAGAGAGCTTGCAAACATTTCTGTTAATTATGTATTACAGCTGTCCTTCATAAACCTAATTACAGAGCGCTGAAAGGCAACAGGGGCAATTTGCATATGCGCATGAAAGACAAGACATATGCAAAATATGATTTTAATTAGCATTCTTTGATAGCAAGGGGTACAAATCAAACTGGCATGTTGTGAGATTCTCATCTCGCCCATTTTGTACTGGATTATTCTCAGAGTGCAAGATGGGTAATGCCCTGTGGAGGCACCTGGCACAGGCTGCGCGCACGCACACGCACACACACACACACACACACACACACACACACACACACACACACACACACACACACACACACACACACACACACACACAAATGGGTGTTAATATTCACAGAGGTGCACAATAACAAGACGCACAACTAAAAATAGCCACACACAAAAGTGAAAATGCACACAAAGAGTGGCGACGCTACATTTACAATTAGCTATTCCCCATATGATTATCTAACACACCCAAAGTACTACTTCTGATTAAATGCGGGACGCACACACACACACACACACACTGATGCATATTCAGACAAATGACAGTCTTTACTCACAAAAACAGACATGCGCAAGTACCCTATCTCTCATGCGTACACACACACACACACACACTTAACACAGAGAAAGATCCCATATCTAAATGTTAAAGGGGCAAATCCATTTGTTTAAGGCAGTGTGTAATCAGCCCCCTGCCCTTGGTGTGTGTGCATCCTCTGCCATCCAGGTCAAGGCCTCAGCTTGTCGTCCCGCTGCCTTGGGCTGCATCATCAGCCCGAACCATCAGCCTTGATGGTTATTGTAACAAAGGGATACTTTAACATGCCATTCATCCATATCAATTCTCTTCCCCCCCATGAATTGAACTAATAAGGCTGTGCCTCTGCCCTCCAGGGAGGCTCATAATATCCATTGCAGATATGGGGAAAAAAAAAAAAAAAAAAAAAAAGAAAAAGGAAAAAGAAAGACGGAGACTCTGGTGTTTCACGTTCGACTTTCCCTTCAGACTAATCGGCGCGCCACAGCTCGTTAGGTCCGTGACGTGCCGGAGCTTTACCGATAAGCAGGGGAGACACGGCTCAATTACCCACAGTTACAATCTTTCTCTCTCTCTTCCCTCCCCGCCGCCCGATGATGAAGAGATAACATGTCAATATTTGATACAAACAACTTCATTTGCCTAATGGTGTTCCTGGATAGGCCCGTTTACAGGTCCGGAAGGGATGGCAGATCTAAGAAAGGGCCCGGAGCGACGCTCGGCTTAGACGCACCGCGGCCCACCGCCCCTCCGATCGCGCACGCCCACTCCCGAGAGCCGCGCACAACAAGGCATGCTGGGATAAGATACCGGGTCAGACGTGACATACTTTGCCAACTTTTGCGCGAGTTACTTTCGGCTGGGTGTTTTTTTTCCAGGGTCTGAGATTTTCACTCATATAGTTGCCTTGTTTATTTTACCCAGCAGCTCCGAACAGGTAGAGGACCATTCAACAGAAGGGCTCTTTTAGTCCAGCAACCCAACACTCGTATAGAACAATGGAAATGTAAAGTTAACTCAATATCTGTTCTATATCAACCAAGATTTGGGTTTTTTTTGACATGGCTGCAACATTAGAACTTGTGTCAGCTGTGCGTTATATATTATGTTCCTCATCTTCACGCTGGGGAAATGGAGTGAATTACCGAAACTTATTTTCTCAAAGACAATAAACTACCAGAAGACTAAATCAGCAAGGTGGACAAAGGTAGCGTGAATAACAAAAATGAAACAGCTGTGCGAGTTGGTGCTAACTACGGCCGTAGAAGAGAAAAGTGAACAGTTGGCACAATTTCTTATCGTTTTCCCTTTGAAAACGACTGAACATCCAGTTTTGCCTGCTGTGCGCCGCCGCAACGTGACCGCGACATCGGAAAAGCTATGAGCTGAAAAATGAAGCTGAAATCGAACAAACTGCTGTATTGCGATTGGTTAAAAGGTAACTGAAAAACCATTAGCAGAGAGCTACCAGATGTAGGAACCGCTCAACCCTCGCCGGGCGAAGCCGGCGAAACCTGGCGAGGAAGAGAAGAGCGATTCCATGTGGGAAAGATGAAAAGGGGAGGGGGGAATGAGCTCTGAAGTTATGGGACTGTGCTTCAGCTCTTTTTTAAGGAGAGGAGCGCACACACACACACACACACACACACACACACACACTCTCTCTCTCTCTCTCTTCAGTGGTCCGCTGGGCCCCAAAGAAATGAGCGCGTGTGGGCTCATCCAGCCTCCTGTGCCAGTCCTAATGATGGCCTCCACCTGCTGCTTTAATGTCACAGCTGGATCGCCCTCCATCCCTCACTGACTCTGACTGCCATCAGCAGCAGGTAGCTCCCCTCCGCACGCTCCTTCCTCCATCTCCTCCGCCATCTCGGCTCCCTTCATCTCCCGTCACTTCCATCTCCTGTTTCTCATACCACTCGTCTCAATATGACCTCCTCCCATCCATCTCTTCTGCTACATTTCTTTTTCTCTGCTCCCTTCCAACTCCCCCCCCCCCCTCCACCCTTTGTGTCCATCTTTTCTGTTTTCCTCCCCAAATTCTTCCTCTTTCTGTCTATATCATCATCCTCACCACCTTTAATTGAACCCAACTTTCACGTATAGCAGCACCAGGATTTATGGGAAAGGTGGTCTTAATTTAGAAAAATGTACAAGAAGAGTGTCACCGGTGTGACAGTCAGTCCCGCATTCTCATAAAAAAGGCGTCACAACTAATCTGACAATGATCTATTGACGGAAGAAACGCCGCACAAGCATTAGCTCGGTCAATGTCTTCGGATATTGCTCCCGCAAAACTGTACTTACAGTTGAAGTGGGAGACCCCCTCGCATAAGAAACAACTTTTGTCAACGTCACAACTAATTTACTCCTCTGAGTAAACACAACGTGTTTCTTCCTTGTTTGTTTTCTCATAAACCTCTTCCCGGAGAAGCGGAAAAACCTGCAGGTGAGTTGACAAGTCTAATCTGAGAAGCTTTGACAGGCAGGTGAACTGACAGAAGAACAGAAACCAACACTTGGCTGACAGCAGCCCTGGAGAGCCCAGACAGCTGCCGGCGCGTCAGGGAGACGGATAAACAGACAGGAACAAGAAGTCGAAAGATAAGACATTTATTGACAGACAGAGCGACTGCTTTCCTGACAGACAGACAGACAGACGGACGGGGAGGCATCAAGAATAAGGGCTGAGGAGGCAGGCTTTCTGCTGAGTTTACAAGGCTGACTTTAATGGATGTTCGACAAGCGGGGCCTGTAGCGGCGGATGGGGCGAACTGAACGCGGTGTCAAATTTGCAGATGTGGAGATGGATGGTGACGGAAGGATGGAGAAAGAAAAGCCACAGGAGAGAAAGAAAGGTGAAATGAAGGAATATGAAGAAAAAAAAAAAATAGAAAAAGAAATCGTGATGGAGCATCCAGATAAGCCGGAGAGAAGGTGAACGAGGGAGTGAGGAGCGGAGGCAAAATGCAGTTTGCGGTGCTGTCGCTTTGTCTGAGGGAAGCGGGAGGCGACTTTGCATCAATATTGCTCGGGCTTCTGAGAGATCCGCTTATGGAAACATCCCATAATGTAACAGATATTGGACAGCAAAATAAATAAATAAAACATCCGAATTGATTTAGGTTTTTTTTCATGCCTGTGCCAGAGCAAAGCACGCACTTGATCTATTCTAAGATGATCTTGATACAAAAAAATAAAAAAAATAAAAAGGGAGGCAAAGCGTTTCTCTGACGACTGATCAACGTCAAGCCTCTCAATGAAACAGACACCTCTCACTTATGATGTGTGTGTGTGTGTGTGTGTGTGTGTGTGTGTGTGTGCGCGTGTGTCCTCTAGTCTTAGAGGAGGTACATAAAAAGCTCACTTTGCCTCTCCAAAGGGGTTTTTGGATCATCTGCTGAGGCAGGTGATGGGCCTTGACGGATTGATTGAGGCGAAGTTCTCATCGACAGTGGCAGCGCCCCATAGAGTTCCCAGCTCCAGTGCACACTGTTCCATTAAAGGATCATTTAGAGGGAGAGCAAGTTCCACCTGCACTTACGCAGAGCACACCCTAATGTGAGATGAAACAAGACATTTCCAAGCTACGGGGGAAGGGAGGGAGGAAGGGAGGAGGAGAAGAAGAAGAAGAAGAAAAATAATAATAATAATAATCATGAAAAATAAAAATGCAGTCCCTTCCCAACAGCGCATTTCCATCTTCCAGAGAGCGCCGATTGATGAAGTAATCTATTATTGATATCATCATCGTTATGCGCTCATGGCAGTTCCAGTGTTGCGGAGCCCCCCCCCCCCCCCCCCCCTCAGCTCTGAGCGTCATCGCACTGTTTGCATATTATGCTACTCAGCATCATTATATTTTCTAATTAACTGCTTTAATTTGGGATTTGAATCCTAAGCGAGGGGAGAAACTTGAAAACGCTGAACAAGAGGGAACACTACTGGATTTGGTGTCGAGATGAAAGGAGAGGTGTAAAAAGAACGGAGGTACAGACAGCTACACAAACGACTATCGCGCTTTCCAAAAAAACACACTTGTATTAGTCGCCATATTGTGTGGGATCAGCACAAATATGATTCGCCTTTATGGATACAGGAGAGAAAACACTATCCGGTATGAAGACTGAACATGTCCTGAGAAACATTTGAAATGAAATACATATAACATCCCAAAACACCGGCCCGTTGTGAGGAGGTGAAGGAGTCTCATTTTAGAACAAAACGAATCAGAAATGCTGGTTGTTAAAGGGCGTTAGCTTCACTTGCTAATGCATCTCCCTCTCTCCTTCCCTTCCTCTCTGCAGTGCAGTTAAAGATATGAAAAATATATGTGCTTTTTTTTTTTCCCCTCTTTCTCCCCCTCCTCCCCTCTCTCTCCTTTCCACCGCGCCGTGTTAAATCATTAAAGAGAAGTCCTGCTCATTATCTCTCTAAACAAAACTTCTCTTAAACCAAATAAATCACCGTTGCGCGGCGCAGCTAACAGCCGTGAAGGGATAAATTACAAAGCGCCTCACTGGCAGCGCTGGTATTTTAAAAAGCTTGCTGCACAATTTCTATGATGTGCAGTAATTTGTAATGCAGGTTTCCTTATGTTTAGAAGGTCTCCTCAGGTAGGTAGTGTGTGTGTGTGTGTGTGTGTGTGTGTGTGTGTGTGTGTGTGTGTGTGTGTGTGTGTGTGTGTGTGTGTGTCGTATGCTGGGAGAAGAGGTGAAGGGTGGGGAGTGAAGACTAAAAAAAAAGAGCCTATTTGTGTTCTTTGTACTTCATATTAACCTTGTTTTGGCACTAAATCTATCACTGAGCAAAAGTAATTTACATTCCTGGAAATATCTTTATAAAGTTGATAATATTACTAAGAATAGACATTTGAAAGCTTGTATTGAAACGGTTTGGATTGAAGGTCAGAACTTCAGCTAACACGCTGCATGAAATGCCCCAGTAGCTTTCATATTGTGTTCATAACAAACAGCATTACATATAATCATTTATGATATAAAAACATCAAGACTCTGCCAGAATAGCATTGTTGGCAGGTTGGACAACACTTTTGAAACCCGGCACACCATCACAGGATGCAGCTGAAGGACGTATTGATGTAATCCGTTGAGCCGGCTCCTGAAGGCACGAGGTGTTTGCTTCCATTTTGAAGATTTTACGCATTGATGCTACCGAAGCTGTTGCGCTGGCTCCTCCCTCTCCGCCCTGCGATGACTTCTATGAAGGTGTAGCGAGAGTAAAAACTGACCGTCTGCGGTCCGCGAGGTTGCTGCGTTGCATCGGAGGTAGACAACACTGCTGATGTCGGCATTATATTTTTAATCAGCCAGTCAAACTGATATATCGGTGTGACTGTAACCAGGTTTTTTTTCCAGCTGACCGCGGCGTCATTAGAACAGGAGAAACACACCAGCAGGGCCTCGTTTCCTGTTAAAGAGTCTAATTGAGGGGAAAGCCACCAGCCTGCGCTCTTCACCTCCGTCCCCACCTCTGCACCCTCTGTGCTCCTTCGGGGATCAGGAGCCGCGATGAGCCCCCCCCCCCCCCCCCCCGACCTCTCTCTGGCCCCCAGTGGGCAGATTAAACTGCGGATAACAGGGCTGCACTTGGGTCCGTTTACAACAGCAAGCCTCCCCGGTGCCTCCTGGGGATATAAACCAACAGTATCCCTGAGACACCCCCCCTCAAAAAAAAAAAGAATGAAAAGAAAAAACGCAAACATGATTTATTCAGTCTGTTTACTGTACACTGTATCTGCCTGTCCTCTGAGAACAAATTAAATGTATGAAGAAGAGGGTGAAGAAAGGGAAGAAGAAGAAGGAATGAGCGGAGAAAAGAAAGGGAGAGAGCGATCAAAATAAATAATTAAATCCCGGAAATAAAAAATAAAATACATGAAAGTCCAGAGGCGTGGAGTGTGTTTAATTTGCACAGGAGATTTATAATAACAAGTTTGTTCAAGACACGCACGACACTGTGTTAGCGAAGATGCATTGCAGCATCTATTCTAAATCAAACATATGTTCGAAAAACCCAAAACTACGGCTCTTCAAAATGAGGTGGAAAACGGAGGAACGCCGGGTCACCGTGCTCAGGCCTGAGACGTTGAAACCGAGGAGCGAGATGGCGGAGCGAGTGAAAATTGAAAAGAAACAAACAAGGAAGACGGCCTCTAATTTCCAGCGCGGCAGACCTGAGGCAACATGACAAGCGAGAGTTGTATTTCTCTCACTGTAGTTTTGCTAAAGCAGATAATCCATAAAACATAAGGCCTCCGTATTGACGTTTTCCCTCAGCCAGCTGAGTGAAGGGCGTAGCTGGGATGTCAGGCCCGTCTGCCGGCCAGATACCGCTCTCATTATCCCCGCGCCTCGCAGAAGGGCAGCTAAGGGCACGCAAAATAAAGCGCTGCGCTACTGATCTAATATTCAGCGAGCCTATCAAAGAATGACTTATTAGGCTCAAAGACCCGGAACTGTTGGCGGGGAAAGGAAAGATTGCACAAAGTGGAAGTCCGCGCTCTCTGGGTACGGGAAGCCGAACCGCAAATGTGACATCTGACATCTTGACATTATCGGAAAAAAAAAGTACTTTCTCTCGCCCGGGAGTAAGTTTCAGAGTATTTCCTCAGCGAGGTGTCAGCTGTCTCAGGTCTAATAAAACAATGGACTTCCTGGAGATTGAGTGAGAGTACGGCTTAAGAATTTATACAATGCACCATTCAAGTGTTATTATAGATGCCGTTGCCTCCTACTCGAAGCTATCGCACTTCTACACCTCTCGGAAAAGTATGCACACGCACACGCACACGCGCACACACACACACACACACACACACACACACACAAAGGATGTCTTTGTTTGGCTATTGCTGCCGTTGTCTTGACACCCACCATCTGCCGCCCCGGCAACAGAGAAGAGTGAGGAGAAGACTTTCTCTTCTGGAAACTCGCCCTCAACCCCCCCCTCAACCCCCCCCCCCATGCTAGGTTTCGCTGGCCTCCCTCCCACCGCTGACGCTCTCTGATGCTCCACAGGTTGAATCACTGCTCGATAAACATGCCAGCTTCATACCTTTTTCTAATGCCTTGTTTAAGCCATCGCTGAAACGTATAAAGCGGTAAACAAACACAAACGATTTACAGCGCGAGCCACACAAACACTTCCTCCTCTTTTTTTTTTTTCCTTCTTTTTTTTTTCTCCCCCCAAGAGCAAAGAAAGCCTTGAGAAAACTCCAAGATCTCATTCAGCCATTTAATAAAGCCTTGTCTCATTGAAGTGTGTGTGTGTGTGTGTGTGTGTGTGTGTGTGTGTGTGTGTGTGTGTGTGTGTGTGGGGGGGGTAAATTGCAAAGGTCCTCCTCAGTCACATCCTACAGACGAGAGATGTATCACAGAGAGCGAGCACTCAAAAGTAAATGGATAAATAAATAAATAAGTAAATAAAGTGTGCTATGCAGATGAGGGTGACGAAGCCTCCATCTCGGGCCTATTCTGCGGCGCGCCGGCCATTCATCACCTGCACGTGCAAAGCGCCGGCTCCGGTCCTTAGCATATTCGCATATTCTAATGAAGGCTTGCATGCAAATGAGGACGACCTTTTCCTTTTGGCTTTTTCCTTTTTTTTTCCTTCTTTTTTCTTTACAACTTTACATTAACAGGAGGGGAGTGGAGAGCAGCGGCTGTAATGGCCATTAGAGCGACAGGCTGAGGACGTGACGTTGTGATCCAAACTCAGGGACGCCGTAATTAGGCTAATCTATTACCAGACGGCGGCTGTCAGGGATCTTTATGGTAAAGGACGGACTTGTCAGCGACTTTATTTAATCAAACGGGATCGGGATTTTTGTCAAGGGACGGCCAGTTGGACCCACAGGAAAAACGGTTACATGGGATCGGACACGGATAACAGGATCCAACAGGGGAACCCGCGGGACCGCGGCGCTGCCCCTGGGCTCTTGTTGCGCAACCTCACGTTTGCCGAGGGTGTGTCCAGTCTTGTGTCACGCCAATGGACTGATACTGGCCTGAACCTGAATATCAAATATTGTCCAATAAAGCTTGATGTAATACAGATTTTTAAAATGAAAGAAGAATGTAATGATAGCTCTGGTTGAAAACACGTTACCTCAGCAGGAGCACAGTAATTATTATAAAAAGCATGTGCTTTTTTTCCACTCTTTTCCCTTTTACACATATTTCCAGAAGCATTTATAATAAACATCAGCTAAAAAGTAACTGTATAAAGTGTCAATCTGAGGTCCTTCGGTGTCACTGTAAGATGTATTATCCCTTATCTGTTACACTTCTGTTCCATCTGTCCGTCTTTGCATCCGACTCCCCTCCGCTGGCCTCTCTTTCTGTCAACAGTGACCAGCGGAGGGGAGGAGGGGGGGGGGGAGAAGGCATCACCAGCCTCCCCTCTCCTGTCCACCAGGCAGGGTCCTGCGCTGTCGGCGGGGAGGCGGGAGAAAGTTATGCCTCCTTACTGTGACTTTGAACTTTCTCCGATGAGGCATAAATATTGAAATATTGAAATGAAAGATGCGGCGGGCGCAGAGGGGGTGGGGAGAGAGGAGAGGGGAGGAGAGGGAGGAGAGGATAGACGGATTGGGGGGGTTGAGGAGACAGGAGGCCCACTGAGAGAAGAGACAAGGCCCTCACCCCTCTGCCAGGCTGCATTCTAGCAGGCCGACAGTTATGGATAGGAAACATTACTGCTGCTGGTAATTAAAGCAAAAACTAATACTGTCTCTTGGATGAGGGGGTTTCACAGTGAGCATCCATTTGTCACTGCTGCACACTCGCCAAGGCCAGATTAAATCACACACATATTTAGTCCTGCTGTGCACAGAGGCTATCTATCCATCTATCTATCTATCCATGTATCTATATATCCATCCATCCATATGCATCCATGTATTCATCCATCTAGCCATCAACATATCCATCCATCCACTCATCAGTCATTCTAACTCCATTTACTAACAATAGTTTCTTCCTAAAAAAAAATGCTAAAAGGCAAAGACTGAATACCAACTGTGAGCGCTGTTGGCCGCTTCATTCCGGATCACTGGGGTCAGTTCTTCAAACACACATGTAGGCCAGCTCCTACTAAAGACTCCTCAGTGAGGCAGTAAGTGACTGACTGAGTGACTGACTGTGGAGTGGCAGTGAAAAGGCCACTGGCTAGGGGGCGGGTGGGGGGGGGGGGGGGGGGGGGATGAGGGGGATGCCATGTCACCAGACGGAGGGGATCGGTGACACTGAGCGTGTCACAGGGTGACGGCTGCACTCTGCTAGGACCAGCGGCCCCTCCAGCGCTGTCAGAGGAACCAGCCGCTCCAGATACTGACACTAGCAGCCACACTGACAGGCCAAACATGACTCGTCTCCGCTCTCGCCACAGACGAGGCCTGACGGCACACAGAGACACCAAGAGAAGGACGGATGGAGGGGTTAGAAGGGGGGGGGGGGGGAGCATATACATACAAACTGAATCTGTGTCTGCTAAACTGGACAAGTAGATCACGCCACTGTGTGGGAAGATTGGGTGAGGGGTTGATCGAAGCGGACTGTAGCTGCTCTCTGAGCCGATTGGTTGAAATGATTTAGAGGCCAATTGATAGTTTCCCCTTATTTTACAAGGAGTGGAAGAAGTCAAGAACTCGTCTCGTCATCGTTCAAATGGTTGAAAGGTGACTTTTGACAACTTAAAAAAGTGCAAAACCACTTTATTGTTCAAATGCGAAATTTTAAAGAATTCCTCTTCCTGTTTGAAAGGCAGAAGGAAGATGAATATATGAGGAAATGCAGAAAACGAGCCAGGTGTGGTCAGAAATATAATTGGATTGTAGAATCCATACCATGTTACTATGGAAACACTTAAATAGCAGCCGTGACGATAGCGTGACGACTAAATGTAAGGCAGCCTGGCCTCTTTCTCTCGAAGCCTCCTTAACGGGCTTCACAAAGGAACGGGACGTATTGCTCTATTTAAGTTGCACCTGATGTTACGTCAACAGCTTAGGGTTAAGTCAGACTCTCCTAGCACGACGCTGTACTGTCCTTACTTCTGATGATATCACATCTAAGTTGACCTCATGAGGTGCTGAGGAGTTGTTAGGGAGGAAAAACACTTTTAGACAGTTCGGATCCAGCGACAGACACAGCATGGGGGGAAGGTGGGGGGGGGGGGAGGAAGGATGACAATGATAAGATATAGATGGAAATATGGTGATTTGAGGGGGGGAAAGAAAAAAAAAAAACATGGAGGGGGAGGGTGGTAATGCCAAAAGGGGAGAGGGGCAGAAAACAGAAAGGAGAGAGAAACAGGGAGGATATGTAGAGGGACTCGGAGAGGGAGAAGGGAGCGCCGCGGCGAGACTGATCGCTGTTGATCTTCACGATAAGCGCTCCCGACAACTTGTGACCAAAGTGGCGCTTCGACACTAATCGGCCGTGAAGGCTGACCTGCAGCAAGGCAGCGAAGTTCAGTTCGCATAGGGCCGGCGCTGCAGCTCAGACGAGATGGACCCGGACAGGAGACATCCAGGCATCAAAACTCCCTGAGAAATTGCGACATGGCTTCAGTGCACTGTGAGAAGAACATAAGAGGAGGAGGAAGGGGAAAAAAAAACTGGAAAAAAAAAAAAACAGCAAGCAGTGATACTCGGTGCTCTTGGCAGTCGAGGCAGACTTATCTGGCTTGAGATGAAAAGAGAAGGACAGAGGCAAAGGAGAGTGGAGTGAGGGAGTCAATGAATGTGCGGAGGGGAGGAGGGTGGAAAAATATGAGCGGGGTAAGAAAAAAAAAAAAATAAAGATCAATTTTATTGACAATTATCTGTGAGCTGGACCGAGCTGAATTGGAGACTAACCTTGAACTGTGTGTGTGTTCAACCTCTGCAAGACATAAAGGGAGCGTGTGCAAAACTCTACCAACAGGTCTGAATACTCTCATGAGCAAACAGGTCAAAGCTATACGAAAAAATAAAAAGAAGTGAACTGTGCTACATGCACACTGCCTTGCACCGAGCACATCCTTCTGTAGTATTCTACTGTAGTATTCTACTGGGCCAGCTTCTGTTGGAACGGTCCAACTTTCAAAACAACTTCATTTTCCTGAAATAAAGTAGAGAGTATTATGTTGAAATATTTTCCCACTGGTGTGTTTTCCATCATCTGTTGGCAAACTAGACTGGTGGCCACATGAGAGCACCTTGTGTCCGACACTGACCCTCCGCATAATCAGGAAATAAGCACCGTAAGAAACTCAACCTCCGTAAATGGATCATTAAGGAAAAAATGCGTTTCACATTGATGTCCGTCGGTGCAAACCCACGGCGCTGAGGACACGCAGCGGCACGAAGACATCAGAAGCAAGACGCTGAAGAATTAATACAGCTGTTTTAGTGCGAGTACCTCAGACCCGCCTCGCTGTCCGTCAACAATCTGCTAATGATCCAGCTACCACAACAGCTCCATTCCATACTTTTCTGTCACACGCCGGCCTTTAAACAAAACAGACGTTCAGACATATTACACATTCTTAGATAAATATTTTTACTTTCTCTCAGAGCGGCGTTGTCCTCTGTTGCCAAGGCGCCGCCTCCGCGACAGTAATGGGGAGGAAACATGAAGCTATATTTTAATAAGTAGGGAACACGCTGTTTATTCAGTCGTTAATGACTACTGTCTCCCACTTAAGGCGCCACATGCAAAAAAAAATCAAAAAAAAATGTGTCCTTTGAGTAAAAATACATGGGATCTAATCATATCTGGCACCATAAATCATCTGTGGCTGTGTCCCTTCAGGACAATTTACGGCAAGTAAACATGAGCTAGGTGAGGAGCGGGGGCGGCGG